>NC_042958.1:42616598-42664098 GCF_901001165.1 Salmo trutta
TAAGGTTCTCAGTCCATAAACCCAATGGTCATCGTTAGGGCCACAGTCTGTTAGAGTAGCCAACGGAACCATGTCTAGTACTGTTTATCCAGGTATGATCTGCTCATGTCTTTGTTTAGTTGCATCATGATTTTGCTCAGCTTGTTGTATGATGTAACCCTGGATAAAAGACCAGGCCTAATCAGCCATGTTCTTATCATCATTCAAACTCAACAGGGCTTGTCTATTTTACTGCTGAATCATAGATCCAAATATAGAGCAGAATGTGGGTTTTTCTTCTGTTGGTCTCATGAGAAAGTCTGGTAAGAGAGTGCTCAGCTGATCCGGTCAATTCCATTTTAGAATGTTGTCTAGACTAGAAGTCCTTTTATGCATGGGAATGGACCCAAAACCACAGACACAGAACTCATAACTGTCTAGATTTCAAGCCAGTAGCTAAGTACCCTCACAAACCCTTAACGCAGAGGTTGTGTCTGTGTGTGTTAACAGGTGAGTGTTTTCCCCCTTTTTAATCCCCAGCCAAGGATCTTATTCAGAACTTAGTCTGCTACACGTTTAACACGAACTAATCAAACTCTACGTTGTTTTCTACACAAGTTCTACATAGTTTTGTTTGGCAATTTTTGGGGGGAATGGACCGTATACGACTTTACAATGACTGTATATCTCTTATAAGAGATCTTGTATTCTTATTCATATTTTTTTTTTAAACTGCATTGTTGTTTGCGTTGTTGCTTGTAAGTCAGCCTTTCACTGTAAGGTCTACACCTGTTGTATTCAGCATTTCACTGTGAGGTCTACACCTGTTGTATTCGGCATTTCACTGTGAGGTCTACACCTGTTGTATTCGGCATTTCACTGTGAGGTCTACACCTGTTGTATTCGGCGCATGTGACTAATAAAACGTGATTTGATGCTTTGTGATTCTGTTTGCGTAGCGGCCTTATACATGTTTAGTCATTTAGCAGATGCTCTTTAAAAACAACAACTTTTTGGACCAATTAGAGTTATGTCACTTGTTCATTGGCACATCGACAGATCTTTCAGCTAGTCGGCATTGGTGGGGATTAGAAACAGCAACCTTTTGATTACATTTGATTACTGGCCCAACGCGGTTAACCGCTTGGCTACCTGTGGGACCCTAGAGATACGAATCTAACACAGTCAACGATGCCATCCTCTGCCTCCTATGGTGTCATCTCTCTAGTGTTCTGGAGAAGAGATTGTCTGAGCCTATAGGGCTCTGGTCAAAAGTTGTGCACTATATATAGGGAATATGGTGCCATAGAGCTCTGGTCTAAAGTAGTGCACTATATATAGGGAATAGGGTGCCATAGGGCTCTGGTCTAAAGTAGTGCACTATATAGGGAATAGGGTGCCATAGGGTTTTGGTCTAAAGTAGTGCACTACATAGGGAATAGGGTGCCATAGGGCTCTGGACAAAAGTAGTGCACTACATAGGTAATAGGGTGCCATAGGGCTCTGGTCTAAAGTAGTGCATTATATATAGGTAATAGGGTGCCATAGGGCTCTGGTCTAAAGTAGTGCACTACAAAGGGTATAGGGTGCAGTAGGGCTCTGGTCTAAAGTAGTGCAGCATATAGGGGACGAGGGTGCCATTTGTCCCTGGTCAAAAGTAGTGCAATATATAGGGAATAGGGTGTCACTTGGAATGCATCATTTGTCTGGGCCCGTAAAATTATAGTGTTTTATAGGAAGCCTCTCTCTTGAAGCCTCTCTCTTGAAGCCTCTCTCTTGTTGTCTCTCTCTTGAAGCCTCTCTCTTGTTGTCTCTCTCTTGAAGCCTCTCTCTTGAAGCCTCTCTCTTGAAGCCTCTCTCTTGAAGCCTCTCTCTTGTTGTCTCTCTCTTGTAGATAATAATTGTTCACAACATTGTTAAAAGTGTTACCAAGAAAAGACTCATGAACAGATTTGTGGCAGTATTGAATAACCACCTATTTTCACACTCGACACATCAGCATACTTAAACAGAGAATATGGGTCAGATAATGTATACACACACACACACACACACACACACACACACACTGTGTTTAAACCACAAAGGACCTCATTCAAGCGTGTCAAAGCCACATTTAGGTTTTTGTTGAAGAACACATTGTACTAACTGCAGCACTTTCAATCCGTGGGTGGAGAAAGTACCCAGTTGTCACACTTGAGTAAAAAGAAAGATAAATTAATAGAAAATTACTCAAGTAAAAGTGAAAGTCACCCAGTCAAATACTATTTGAGTAAAAGTCCAAAAGTATTTGGTTTTAAATATACTTAACTGTCAAAAAGTAAAAAGTAAAAGTAAAAGTTTAAATAATTTCTAATTCCTTTTTTACATTTTTTTTATTTATTCACGGATAGCCAGAGGTACACTAACACTAAGACATAATTTACAAATGAAGCATTTGTGTTTAGTGAGTCCGCCAGATCAGAGGCAATAGGGAGGACCAGGGATGTTCTCTTGAAAAAAGTGTGAATTAGAACATTTTCCTGTCCTGCTAAGCATGAAAAATATAATGAGTACTTTGGTTGTGAGTGAAAATGTCTGGTGTAAAAAGTAAATTATTTTCTTTAGAAATGTAGTGAAGTAAAAGTAGTCAAAAATATAAACAGTAAAGTAAAGTACAGATACCCCAAAAAATGACTTAAGTATTTTTACTTAAGTACTTTACACCACTGCTGTCACGTCCTGACCAGTATTTAGGTATTATTTGTATTATATTTGGTCAGGGCGTGGCAGAGGTATGTTTGTTTTGTATGGTGGGTTTTTTTTGTGTGTGGTTTAGAGGGGTGTGTTATTTATGTGTTCCTGGGTTTTGGGTGTATGTTTCTGAATTAGTATGTTCTAGGTTAGTTTTTCTATGTGTAGGTTTGGGTGCTGGACTCTCAATTGGAGGCAGGTGTTTCTAGTTGGCTCTGATTGGGAGTCCTATAAGTAGGTGTGTGTTTGGTTTGTCATTTGTGGGTAGTTATCTTTTGCATTGCTGTCTGTTCAGCATGTGAAACTGTCATCTGTTGTGTTTATTGGTGTTTTTCATGTACATCATATTTAATAAAATGATGTGGAGCACGCAACCCGCTGCGTATTGGTCTGACAGTGATTTCGAGATATCTTCAGATGAAGGAGAAGATTGTGACAACTGCTTTTAATTTATATAGGAAGCCGTTGTCACTTCTGTGTATCACAACGTCTGGAGAGTAATTTACAAAGCTACCGAAAAACGCTCTTGATTGAAAACATACTGTACATACACACAGTAATGGTGTCTGTTAAAAATCACAGGTTGTGATAACATGTCTGTTGCATCACCTGGTCGTCCCCTGTTTTCTGCCTAGGATTGACTAGGGAACCTCACCACTCAGGTCAAACCAAAGAGATGGATCACATTCTCAGTCAAACAGAGGTGGAAACTAGGAGACTTCAATTCACATGTGATGATGTCCTTATATGGACACCATAGACCTGTGGTTCAGACAAAATAAATTAGCTTTAAAGGACTGCATTCAGTCTAAACAAAAATAGCCACAGGCGCACCACACTATAAAAATCTCATGTAAAACTCAGTTTAATGAGTGAGTATTTTTCTGATGTTCCAATTTGACTTTTCCCTTCTAATTGTGAGGAAACATATTGGGCAGCATGAACAGTGAACACCCTTGGGCAGTCTAACCCTACAGTAGCCCTGGCTTCTTTTGATTCAAAAAATAACACTAAATTCCAGTGGCATCATTTGGCCTCGAACCTTTCAACGGTCCTACAAAAATGTTTTATTTTTTTTATTTTGTATTATTATTATTTTGGGATCGATTTTAAAAAGCGAGCAGGTTGAGCATTAGCAGTCAGCAGCAGATGAGGTGGGAGTGGACAGAAGAGCCAGGAAGTCAAAGTGCATCAGCAACAGAGTTAGCCGCAGGTTTGTGAAAGGGTTGATGGTAGCTAACTATCTAGTCTCCCTCAGCATTAGGGTTGGCTAATGCTAATAAGCTAGCGTTAGCGCTCAAACATTTTTAAGCTATCGCGTGTCAGTCAGAGTTATCTACCAGTATATTTAGCATGCTAACGATGTTGATGAAGACAGGTTGACAACGTCACCAAAATGATGCGTACGTACCGATGTGGCTGGAAGGTGTCAGTTGTTATGATTTTGAACGGGCAGATAGCTAGCAACAATGACAAGAAACTGCCGTGTGGGGATTCGTAGGTGGCTCATTTCAGCTCGTTGTGTCTTGTTATTGAAACTACTATTGGCTATGTAACTATTTGTTGAAAAAACTGCCAATTATTTAATTGAGCTTTAATTTTTTTTTTTCACTTAGCCACTGACTTTTTCTATTGTTGTTGCATTGTCGAGAGGTCAACCTGCAAGTAAGAATTCTAATTCACTGTTTACTCCATATTGATCATGTGACAAATAAACAAACTTGAACTTGAACTTAGAAGGAATGGCAGCCAAAAAGAGAAGGGAAAAGATGGCCAGCTTTGTGGTGATTGTATTTTTCTATAGAAAATATTCAAGACTCTTGACTTTTTACACATTTTGTTGTGTTGCAACCTGCATTTAAAATTGATTCAATTGAGATTTTTTGCTACTGGTCTACACACAATACCCCTTAATGTCCAAGTAAAACATAAATATGCATATAGGTAGATGTAAAGTGACTAAGCATAGATAATGAACAGAGAGTAGTAGTAGTAGCGTAAAAATGGGGGGGTCAATGCAAATATTCCGGGTAGCCATTTGATTAGCTGTTCAGGAGTCTTATGGCTTGGGGGTTGAAGCTGTTAAGAAGCCTTTTTTGAACTAGACTTGGCGCTCTGGTACCGCTTGCCGTGCGGTAACAGGGAGAACAGTCTATGACTAGGCTGGCTGGAATCTTTGGCAATTTTTAAGGCCTTCCTCTGACACCACCTGGTATAGAGGTCCTGGATGGCAGGAAGCTTGGCCCCAGTGATGTACTGGGCCGTATGGAGGCCGAGCAGTTGCCGTACCTGGCAGTGATGCAACAAGTCAGGATGCTCTCGATGGTGCAGCTGTAGAACTTTTAGAGGATCTGAGCACCCATGCCAAATATTTTTTGTCTCCTGAGGGGGAATAGGCATTGCTGTGTCCTCTTCACGACTGTCTTGGTGTGTTTGGACCATGATATTTTGTTGGTGATATGGACACCAAGGAACTTGAAGCTCTCAACCTGCTCCACTACAGCCCCGTCCTTTTCCTGTAGTCCACGATCATCTTTTCTCTCTCTCTCTCTCTCTCTCTCTCTCTCTCTCTCTCTCTCTCTCTCTCTTGCTCTCTCGCTCTCTCTATATATATATATAAAAGCTGAAATAAATATACACAGTTGAAGTCGGAAGTTTACATACACCTTAGCCAAATACATTTAAACTCAGTTTTCACAACTCCTGACATTTAATCCGAGAAAATAATCCCTTTCTTAGGTCAGTTAGGATCACCACTTAATTTTAAGAATCTTAAATGTCAGAATATTAGCAAAGATAATGATTTATTTCAGTTTTTATTCCTTTCATCACATTCCCTGTGGGTCAGAAGTTTACATACACTCAATTAGTATTTGGTAGCATTGCCTTTAAATTGTTTAACTTGGGTCAAACGTTTTGGGTAGGCTACCAAAAGCTTCCCACAATAAGTTGGGTGAGTTTTGGCCCATTCCTCCTGACAGAGCTGGTGTAACTGAGTCAGGTTTGTAGGCCTCCTTGCTCGCACAAGCTTTTTCAGTTCTGCCCACAAATTTTCTATAGGATTGAGGTCAGGGTTTTGTGATGATCACTCCAATACCTTGACTTTGTTGTCCTTAAGCCATTTTGCCACAACTTTGGAAGTATGCTTGGGATCATTGTCCATTTGGAAGACCCATTTGCGACCAATCTTTAACTTCCTGACTGATGTCTTGAGATGTTGCTTCAATATATCCACATAATTTTCCTCCCTCATGATGCCATTTATTTTGTGAAGTGCACCAGTCCCTCCTGCAGCAAAGCACCCCCACAACATGATGCTGCCACCCCTGAGCTTCACAGTTGGGATGGTGTTCTTCAGCTTGCATGCCTCCCCCTTTTTCCTCCAACCATAACGATGGTCATTTGGCCAAATAGTTATATTTTTGTTTCATCAGACCAGATGTAAAAAAAAAAGTACAATCTTTGTCCCCATGTGCAGTTGCAAACCGTAGTTTGGCTTTTTTATGGCGGTTATGGAGCAGTGGCTTCTTCCTTGCTGAGCAGCCTTTCAGGTTATGTCGATATAGAACTTGTTTTACTATGGAAATAGATAATTTTGTACCTGTTTCCTCCAGCATCTTCACAAGGTCCTTTGCTGTTGTTCTGGGATTGATTTTACTTTTCTCACCAAATCACGTTCTTCTCTAGGAGACAGAATGCGTCTCCTTCCTGAGCGGTATGACGGCTGCATGGTCCCATGGTGTTTATACTTGCGTACTATTGTTTGTACAGATGAACGTGGTACCTTCAGGCATTTGGAAATTGCTCCCAAGGATAAACTAGACTTGTGGAGGTCTACAATTTGTTTTCTGAGTTCTTTCTTTTGATTTTCCCATGATGTCAAGCAAAGAGGCACTGAGTTTGAAGGTAGGCCTTGAAATACATCCATAGGTACACCTCCAATTGACTCAAATGATGACAATTATCCTATCAGAAGCTTCTAAAGCCATGACATCATTTTCTGGAATTTTCCAAGCTGTTTAAAGGCACAGTCAACTTAGTGTATGTAAACTTCTGACCCACTGGAATTGTGATACAGTGAGTTATAAGTGAAATAATCTGTCTGTAAACAATTGTTGGAAAAATGACTTGTGTCTTGCACTACTTTGTGCCTGACACAATTAATTTTTCCAGCAATTGTTTACAGACAGATTATTTCACTTATTACTCACTGTATCACAATTCACAGGTGTATCACAATATCACAATTCACAGATGTCCTAACCGACATGCCAAAACTATAGTTTGTTAACAACAAATGTGTGGAATGGTTGAAAAACAAGTTTTAATGACTCCAACCTAAATGTATGTACATTTCCAACTTCAACTGTATATATATTAATGCTTCAATGGGTCTTAAAATTCAAAATCACATATCATAATAATGCTTGGTATGACCTTCTTTAAACAATACCTGAAAAAAATGAATTTCGCAATGTTCATCTCAAATAACACCACATTCATGCATTTAGCTATTGAAACTCCTTCATTTTTTTTGCCAGGGGAGGATGCCCCCAGACCCTCCTATGTGCCTTGGGCTAAGACCCAAATGTCTTCAGATCCTATAAAGGCACCTGCTAAATGACCCCAGTACTCTGATACTGTACTATTAAAATAATAATCAATAAAATGAAAGAAAAGGAAAGACCATTTCTCCCTCCCTCCCATTACTAATTATTGTAGGAGCTGATGACTGATATGATTGTGTGTGTGATATGATAGCCTTTCTATTCAAACTGATAATTTCACACATGATTGAGTCTCTATTGTTTGTAATGAACCAGCTTTCCTGAATATTGCACTTGACTGGCTGACTGACTACTGGGCACAATGGCTGCCATTATACTATTGGCTCGCTGGACCCATTTATCATTGTACCCGGCCCATGATAGAGATTACAGCACGCACACACATATACACACGGAGTGCCATGGCGCTCTGGTTTCTGGCTTCTCTGTCATGGATGAGAGTGTTCTCTCCACAAGGAGTCATTCACACAGTCTTAATTGACCACCAAGAATCACTCAACAGATTTATGGACTCTTTGAACTAATAGTCCCTCCACTGGGGTGACTTTTATATGAGGCTGTCCGAGGAGTGTGGCCTGCCTTAGAGCGATGCTTCCATTGTAGGGAGAGGAGAGGGCATTTTGGTGGATGGGCTGCCTGGAGGGTTTTTGTCGCTATTATGGTCATAAATTCTGTCTCTTAAACACTGACCTCAATGGAAACACTGAATATAGAATGCAAAATGCATTCAGGGGAGACAGTGATATCAACATATATCTTAGGCTTAAATAAAGGACTAAGGTGGATTGGAACTTAGACTGGGTTGAGGACTGATTTTGCCACTATGATGCATCTGTCAGAATGCAGGAATGATGGTTGAAGACAAGGTTTCCAGTTCTTCTATTATCTAACTTCAAATACAGGCCCGAGCACGAGGAGACAGGAGGGAAGGATGGAGATACTGTATTTAAAGGGCTGCTAAAGTTGTGTGGTACAAGTTGTGATATGTTGTTAGGTCTTGAATTGGATGCGGATAACAGGGGTGTGGTGGTCTGGAAGGGAGAGACAAAATGGAAACATTAGGAGCACATCACAGTAAAGGTGTAGACATGCCAAAGTAGTGACAGGAGACTGTAGAACTACAAACTGAAGAGACTGCCAGGAGACTGTAGAACTACAAACTGAAGAGACTGCCAGGAGCCTATAGAACTACAAACTGAAGAGACTGCCAGGAGACTGTAGAACTACAAACTGAAGAGACTGCCAGGAGAATATATAGAACTACAAACTGAAGAGACTGCCAAGAGCCTATAGAACTACAAACTGAAGAGATTGCCAGGAGCCTATAGAATTACAAACTGAAGAGACTGCCAGGAGAATATAGAACTACAAACTGAAGAGACTGCCAGGAGACTATAGAACTACAAACTGAAGAGACTTCCAGGAGAATACAAAACTACAAACTGAAGAGACTTCCAGGAGAATAGAACAGATCTACAAACTGAAGAGACTGCCAGGAGTATACAGAACTACAACCTGAAGAGACTGGCAGGAGAATACAGAACTACAACCTGAAGAGACTGGCAGGAGAATACAGAACTACAACCTGAAGAGACTGGCAGGAGAATACAGAACTACAACCTGAAGAGACTGGCAGGAGAATACAGAATTACAACCTGAAGAGACCGGCAGGAGAATACAGAACTACAACCTGAAGAGACTGGCAGGAGAATACAGAACTACAACCTGAAGAGACCGGCAGCAGAATACAGAACTACAACCTGAAGAGACCGGCAGGAGAATACAGAACTACAACCTGAAGAGACCGGCAGGAGAATATAGAACTACAACCTGAAGAGACTGGCAGGAGAATATAGTGAGAATAGAACAGAACTACAAAGGAGCATTACAGTAGCATTGATATAAAGTACACACCAAAACAAGCTCAGGCAGCATAATATTCATGGTATTTACCACAGAATATTCTTCTACGTGGAATATATATATATATATACACACTGCTCAAAAAAATAAAGGGAACACTTAAACAACACAATGTAACTCCAAGTCAATCACACTTCTGTGAAATCAAACTGTCCACTGGAATAGACAACAGGTGGAAATTATAGGCAATTAGCAAGACACCCCCAATAAAGGAGTGGTTCAGCACGTGGGGACCACAGACCACTTCTCAGTTCCTATGCTTCCTGGCTGATGTTTTGGTTACTTTGAATGCTGGCGGTGCTTTCACTCTAGTGGTAGCATGAGACGGAGTCTACAACCCACACAAGTGGCTCAGGTAGTGCAGCTCATCCAGGATGGCACATCAATGCGAGCTGTGGTAAGAAGGTTTGCTGTGTCTGTCAGCGTAGTGTCCAGAGCATGGAGGCGCTACCAGGAGACAGGCCAGTACATCAGGAGACGTGGAGGAGGCTGTTGGAGGGCAACAACCCAGCAGCAGGACCGCCTTTGTGCAAGGAGGAGCAGGAGAAGCACTGCCAGAGCCCTGCAAAATGACCTCTAGCAGGCCACAAATGTGCATGTGTCTGCTCAAACGGTCAGAAACAGACTCCATGAGGGTGGTATAAGGGCCCGACGTCCACAGGTGGGGGTTGTGCTTACAGCCCAACACCGTGCAGGACGTTTGGCATTTGCCAGAGAACACCAAGATTGGTAAATTCGCCACTGGCGCCCTGTGCTTTTCACAGATCAAAGCAGGTTCACACTGAGCATGTGACAGACGTGACAGAGTCTGGAGACGCCGTGGAGAACGTTCTGCTGCCTGCAACATCCTCCAGCATGACCGGTTTGGTGGTGGGTCAGTCATGGTGTGGGGTGGCATTTCTTTGGGGGGCCTCCATGTGCTCGCCAGAGGTAGCCTGACTGCCATTAGGTACCGAGACGAGATCCTCAGACCCCTTGTGAGACCATATGCTGGTGCGGTTGGCCCTGGGTTCCTCCTAATGCAAGACAATGCTAGACCTCTTGTGGCTGGAGTGTGTCAGCAGTTCCTGCAAGAGGAAGGTATTGATGCTATGGACTGGCCCGCCCGTTCCCCAGACCTGAATCCAATTGAGCACATCTGGGACATCATGTCTCGCTCCATCCACCAACGCCACGTTGCACCACAGACTGTCCAGGAGTTGGAGGAGATCCCTCAGGAGACCATCCGCCACCTCATCAGGAGCATGCCCAGGCGTTGTAGGGAGGTCATACAGGCACGTGGAGGCCACACACACTACTGAGCCTCATTTTGACTTGTTTTAAGGACATTACATCAAAGTTGGATCAGCCTGTAGTGTGGTTTTCCACTTTAATTTTGAGTGTGACTCCAAATCCAGACCTCCATGGGTTGATAAATTGGATTTCCATTGATTATTTTTGTGTGATTTTGTTGTCAACACATTCAACTATGTAAAGAAAAAAGTATTTAATAAGATTATTTCTTTCATTCAGATCTAGGATGTGTTGTTTAAGTGTTCCCTTTATTTTTTTGAGCAGTATATATATATAAACTCAGTAAAAAAAGAAATGTCCCTTTTTCAGGACCCTGTCTTTCAAAGATAATTCGTAAAAATCCAAATAACTTCACAGATCTTCATTGTAAAGGGTTTAAACACTATTTCCCATGATTGTTCAATGAACCATCAACAATTACTGAACATGCACCTGTAGAACGGTCGTTAAGATACTAACAGCTTACAGACGGTAGGCAATTAAGGTCACAGTTATGAAAACCTAGAACACTAGAGTGGCCTTTCTACTGACTCTGAAAAACACCAAAAGAAAGATGCCTAGGGTCCCTGCTCATCTGCATGAACGTGCCATAGGCATGCTGCAAGGAGGCATGAGGACTGTCCATTCTGTGAGATGCCTAAGACAGTGCTACAGGGAGACAGGACAGACAGCAGATCGTCCTCGCAGTGGCAGAGCACTTGTAACAACACCTGCACAGGCTAGGTACATCCGGACATCACACCTGCGGGACAGGTACAGGATGGCAACAAAAATTGATCGAGTTACACCAGGAACGCACAATCCCTCCATCAGTCCTCAGACTGTCTGCAATAGGCTGAGAGAGGCTGGACTGAGTGCTTGTAGCCCTGTTGTAAGACTGGTCCTGACCAGACATCACCGGCAACAATTTTGCCTATGGGAATAAACCCATCGTCGCTGGACCAGACAGGACTGGAAAATGTGCGGTTCGCTGACGATTTCTGTTTTTGTCTCACCGGGGTGATGGTTGGATTCATGTTTATCGTCGAAGGAATGAGCATTACACCGAGGCCTGTACTCTTGAGCGGAATCGATTTGGAGGTGGAGGGTCCGTCATGGTCTGGGGCGGTATGTCACAGCATCATCGGACTGAGCTTGTCGTCATTGCAGGCATTCTCTTACAGGTCTTCCCTGTGCATTACAGGGAAGACCTGTAACTATACTCTGCCACTCACCTGATCCTTCTCCCTCATGTGGTACCCTTCCTGCAGGCTCATCCTGACATGACACTCCAGCATGACAATCCCACCAGCCATACTGCTCGTTCTGTGCGTGATTTCCTTCAAGACAGGAATGTCAGTGTTCTGCCATGGCCAGCGAAGAGCCCGGATCTCAATCCCATTGAGCACGTTTGGGACCTGTTGGATCGGAGGGTGAGGGCTAGGGCCATTCTCCCCAGAAATGTCCAGGAACTTGCAGGTGCCTTGGTGGAAGAGTGGGGTAACATCTCACTGCAAGAACTGGCAAATCTAGTGCAGTCCATGAGGAGGAGATGCACAGCAGTACTTAATGCAGCTGGTGGCCACACCACATACTGACTGTTACTTTTGATTTTGACCCCCCCTTTGTTCAGGGACACATTATTCAATTTCTGTTTCAAATGTCTGTGGAACTTGTTCAGTTCATGTCTCAGTTGTTGAATCTTGTTATGTTCATACAAGTTTTTACACATGTTAAGTTTGCTGAAAATCAACGCAGTTGACAGTGAGAGGACGTTTCCTTTTTTGCTGAGTTTATAAATATTTAGTCTCTTCAGAATGTATTCAGACACCTTTACTTTTAAAGGTTATTCTGAAATTGATTAAATAAAAAATGTTCCTCAGCAATCTACACACAATACCCAATAATGACAAAGCGAAAATAGTTTTTTAGAAATGTTTGCAAACGTATTATGAAATAAAAAACAGAAATACCTTATTTACATTTTAGTCATTTAGCAGACTCTCTTATCCAGAGCGACCTACGGTAGTGAATGCATACATTTCATAAAAATGTTTTTACTGTACTGGTCCCCCGTGGGAGTCGAACCCACACCCCTGGCGTTGCAAACACCATGCTCTACCAACTGAGCCACACGGGACCTACATTTACATAAGTATTCAGACACTTTGGTAAGAGTCTCAACATTGAGCTCAGGTGTATCCTGTTTCCATTGATCATCTTTGAGATGTTTTTACAACCTGTCCACCTGTGGTAAATTCTGTCTATAAAAGGTCCCACAGCTGACATTGCATGTCAGAGCAAAAGCCAAACCATGAGGTCGAATGAATTGTCCGTAGAGCTCCGAGACAGGATTGTGTCAAGGTACAGATCTGGGGAAGAGTACCAAAACAATTCTGCAGAATTGAAGGTCCCCAAGAACACAGTGCCCTCAATAATTCTTAAATGAAAGACGTTCAAAACCACCAAGACTCTTCCTAGAGCTGGCCGCCTGGCCACACTGAGCAATCGGGGGAGAAGGGCCTTGGTCAGGGAGGTGACCAAGAACCCGATGGTCACTCTGACAAAGCTCTAGAATTCCTCTGTGGAGATGGGAGAACCTTTCAGAAGGACAACCATCTCTGCAGCATTCCACCAATCAGGCCTTTATGGAAGAGTGGCCAGACGGGAGCCACTCCTCAGTGAAAGGCACATGACAGCCCACTTAGAGTTTGACAAAAGGCACCTAAAGACTTTCAGACCATGAGAAACAATATTCTCTGATCTGACCAAGATTGGACTCTTTGGCCCAAATGCCAAGCATCACGTCTGGAGGAAACCTGGCACCATCGCTACGGCGAGCCATGGTGGTGGCAGCATCATGCTGTGGGGATGTTTTTCAGTGGCAGGGACTGGGAGAGTAGTCAGGATCGAGGGAAAGATAAACGGAGCAAAGTACAGAGAGATTCTTGATGAAACCTACTCCAGAGCACTCAGGACCTCAGACTGGGGTGAAGGTTCACCTTATAACAGGACAACGACCCTAAGCACACAGCCAAGACAACGCAGGAGTGGCTTCGGGACAAGTCTCTGAATGTCCTAGAGTAGCCCAGCCAGAGCCCAGACTTGATCCCGATCGAACATCTCTGGAAATACCTGAAAATAGCTGTGCAGCAATGCTCCCCATCCAACCTGACAGAGCTTGAGAGGATCTGCAGAGAAGAAGGGGAGATACTCCCCCACATACAGGTGTGCCAAGCTTGTAGGGTCATACCCAAGAAGACTCAAGGCTGTAATTGCTGCCAAAGGTGCTTCAACAAATTACTGAGTAAAGGGTCTTCATACTTATGGGATATGTCTAAAAAACTGTTTTTGCTTTGTCATTATGGGGTATACATGAGGAAAAACAAACAAGGAAAAGTCAAGGGGTCTGAATACTTTCCGAATCACTGAATCAGTCAAGCACAATGGAAGTCTTTGGCCACCGTGTGGCATCACCAAGCACACTGTTCCAGGGTGTAGGCAGAAGCCTGCTGCTTGTATGGCTAATGATAAGGGTTAAAAAGGTCATGGACAAGTGATTAGGCAGTGGGAACAGGTGTGGAGGGAAGGGGCGTGGCCTGGGGTAAAGGACAGGTGTTTAGGCAGTGGGAACAGGTGTGGAGGGAAGGGGCGTGGCCTGGGGTAAAGGACAGGTTTTTAGGCAGTGGGAACAGCTGTGGAGGGAAGGTACGTGGCCTATGGTAAAGGACAGGTGTTTGGCAGTGGGAACAGGTGTGGAGGGAAGGGCCGTGGCCTGGGGTAAAGGACAGGTTATTAGGCAGTGGGAACAGGTGTGGAGGGAAGGTAGGTGGCCTATGGTAAAGGACAGGTGTTAGGCAGTGGGAACAGGTGTGGAGGGAAGGGCCGTGGCCTGGGCTAAAGGACAGGTGTTTAGGCAGTGGGAACAGGTGTGGAGGGAAGGGGCATGGCCTGGGGTAAAGGACAGGTGTTTAGGCAGTGGGAACAGGTGTGGAGGGAAGGGGCGTGGCCTGGGCTAAAGGACAGATGTTTAGGCAGTGGGAACAGGTGTGGAGGGAAGGGGCGTGGCGTGGGGTAAAGGACTGGTGTTTAGGCAGTGGGAACAGGTGTGGAGGGAAGGGGCGTGGCCTGGCGTAAAGGACAGGTTTTTAGGCAGTGGGAACAGGTGTGGAGGGAAAGGGCGTGGCCTGGGGTAAAGGACAGGTGTTTAGGCAGTGGGAACAGGTGTGGAGGGAAGGGGCGTGGCCTGGGCTAAAGGACAGATGTTTAGGCAGTGGGAACAGGTGTGGAGGGAAGGGGCGTGGCGTGGGGTAAAGGACTGGTGTTTAGGCAGTGGGAACAGGTGTGGAGGGAAGGGGCGTGGCCTGGCGTAAAGGACAGGTTTTTAGGCAGTGGGAACAGGTGTGGAGGGAAAGGGCGTGGCCTGGGGTAAAGGTAGAGGACAGGTGTTAGGCAGTAGGAACAGGTGTGGAGGGAAGGGGCATGGCCTGGGGTAAAGGACAGGTGTTTAGGCAGTGGGAACAGGTGTGGAGGGAAGGGGCGTGGCCTGGGGTAAAGGACAGATGTTTAGGCAGTAGGAACAGGTGTGGAGGGAAGGGGCGTGGCCTGGGGTAAAGGACAGATGTTTAGGCAGTAGGAACAGGTGTGGAGGGAAGGGGCGTGGCCTGGGGTAAAGGACAGGTGTTTAGGCAGTGGAAACAGGTGTGGAGGGAAGGGGCGTGGCCTGGGGTAAAGGACAGGTGTTTAGGCAGTGGGAACAGGTGTGGAGGGAAGGGGCGTGGCCTGGGGTAAAGGACAGGTGTTTAGGCAGTGGGAACAGGTGTGGAGGGAAGGGGCGTGGCCTGGGGTAAAGGTAGCGGACAGATAGTAGGCAGTGGGAACAGGTGTGGAGGGAATGGTAGTGGCCTGGGGGTAATTGAAATGCGGTCAGAGTGGCATGGCTCTTCACAATAAGGCGTGTTTGTGAATTTGTGTTTATTCTTATGTTGAAGTGATATCAACTTTCTGTCCTCTGGCGTTGCTCTACACTTCAAGGTTTTTTTGCAGACAGTCTCTCGTCTTTTACACTTCATATGACCCAGAAGAGGAGGTTTTCCAGCCAATCTAGACTGGGCATGGCCAATGGGGGTGGGCATATGGGGGGGGGGGTCCATCTGTTCTAATCCCCTTTAGAAAACAACGGCAACAACACGCTGCAAAACAGAACAAGACAATCTGCTGTTATATACACTGCCACTCACCTGTGGTCTCATCGTGTTCCCTCCCACTCACCTGTGGTCTCATCGTGTTCCCTCCCACTCACCTGTGGTCTCATCGTGTTCCCTCCCACTCACCTGTGGTCTCATTGTGTTCCCTCCCACTCACCTGTGGTCTCATCATGTTCCCTCCCACTCACCTGTGGTCTCATCGTGTTCCCTCCCACTCACCTGTGGTCTCATCGTGTTCCCTCCCACTCACCTGTGGTCTCATCGTGTTCTCTCCCACTCACCTGTGGTCTCATCGTGTTCCCTCCCACTCACCTGTGGTCTCATCGTGTTCCCTCCCACTCACCTGTGGTCTCATCGTGTTCCCTCCCACTCACCTGTGGTCTCATCGTGTTCCCTCCCACTCACCTGTGGTCTCATCGTGTTCCCTCCCACTCACCTGTGGTCTCATCGTGTTCCCTCCCACTCACCTGTGGTCTCATCGTGTTCCCTCCCACTCACCTGTGGTCTCATCGTGTTCCCTCCCACTCACCTGTGGTCTCATCGTGTTCCCTCCCACTCACCTGTGGTCTCATCGTGTTCCCTCCCACTCACCTGTGGTCTCATAGGGAATGACATGATATTTAGCATGGTGGTACAGGGGACAAGACAGAGATTCCTATATGTCTTTGTGTGACCTAATGAAACAGCAATGTGTGTCAGTGTGTCGTGGTGCGTATTAGCAGCCCCAATCCATCTGTTTACTGCTTTCCCTGCATCTGGACCCCACTAATACCTTATAATCCTGATGTACATACTGCCCCCCCCCCCCCCACACCGCTATCACAATCCCACTAGACAAGTTGGGGCATTTCTCCCCACACAGAGAAAGTGAACACTACTTGTGTCCCAGGCATCGCTGCAGCCATTCTAATATATTGCCTATACGTTCCAGCAATCCTGAATATAGACTGTACGTTGTCCAACCTGAACATTTGTGAAGAATACTACTGGAAACTTGTGTGTGAGGTAAGATATTGTTTTTAATGTTTTTTTGTTTTGTTTTCTGGTGATGTGTGATGTAGTTCCGTTGTTCATACATCCTAGTATGTAGCCCACATTGTATGAGGAGAGAAAGGCAACACCCTCCTTCCAATAGTGTATAATGTCTTGTTTGTGTTTCTGAAAAGCTGTCAAAGAATATTGAAATTTGATGTTGTTGTCTTCACAACCTGAAGAAGTTGACAAGTACAGTAATGGAATTTGTCCTCAACCACTCTCTCTCTCTCTCTGTCTGTCTGTCTGTCTGTCTGTCTGTCTGTCTGTCTGTCTGTCTGTCTGTCTGTCTGTCTGTCTGTCTGTCTGTCTGTCTGTCTGTCTCTCTCTCTGTCTCTCTCTCTGTCTCTGTCTCTCTCTCGCTCGCTCACTCTCTGTCTCTCTCTCTGTCTCTCTCTCTCTCTCTGTCTCTCTCGCTCGCTCTCTGTCTCTCTCTCTCGCTCACTCGCTGTCTCTCTCTCTCTCTCTCTCTCTCTCGCTCACTCTCTGTCTCTCTCTTTCTCTCGCTCTCTGTCTGTCTGTCTGGAGAGGACTCCATGAGGAGAGGAGTGCATGTTGCTCCATGGAGTAAGGTTGGGTCGGAACGCCGTGTGTGTGTGTGTGTGTTTGAGCCTCCCTCACAGTAGAGACAGCAACAGACTAATGGGTCTGAGTTACACTAATAAATCACATCGAACCTCAAGCCGTGCAACTCCCAGATAATGTTTCTGATACTTTAACAGCCAGAGATGGTGAGTCTATGTTCTTTCTGTTGTCTCTGCCAACTGGAGCACGTTGACTTTCTCACATAGAGATTCACTGCTGGGCCAGGGTTGTCCCTTCCCCCACCCTCTCTCTATCTTCCCTCTCTCTCTCTCAGTTCAATTCAAGGGGATTTATTGGCATGAGAAACATATGTTAACATTGCCAAAGCAAGTGAAATAGATAATACACAAAAGTGAAATAAACAATTAAAAATGAACAGTAAACATTACACTCACAGAAGTTCCAAAATAATAAAGACATTTCAAATGTTATATTATGTATATGTACAGTGTTGTAACGATGTGCAAATAGTTTAAGTACACAAGGGAAAATAATAAACATGATTATGGGTTGTATTTATAATGGTGTTTGTTCTTCACTGGTTGACCTTTTCTTGTGACAACAGGTCACACATCTTGCTGCTGTGATGGCACACTGTGCCATCTAGTTTATCAAAATTGGGTTTGTTTTTCGAATTCTTTTTGGGTTTGTGTAATCTGTGGGAAATATGTGTCTCTAATATGGTCATACATTTGGCAGGAGGTTAGGAAGTGTTGCTCAGTTTCCACCTCATTTTGTGGGCAGTGTGCACATAGCCTGTCTTCTCTTGAGAGCCAGGTCTGCCTTCAGCGGCCTTCCTCAATAGCAAGGCTACGCTCACTGAGTCTGTACATAGTCAAAGCTTTCCTTAAGTTTGGGTCAGTCACAGTGGTCAGGTATTCTGCCACTGTGTACTCTCTGTTTAGGGCCAAATAGCATTCTTGTTTGCTCTGTTTTTTTGTTAATTCTTTCCAATGTGTCAAGTAATTATCTTTTTGTTTTCTCATGGTTTGGTTGCGTCTAATTGCGTTGTTGTCCTGTGGCTCTGTGGGGTGTGTTTGCGTTTGTGAACAGAGCCCCAGGGAACCAATACAATTCAATTTAAGGGGATTTATTGGCATGGGAAACATATGTTAACATTGCCAAAGCAAGTGAAGTAGATAATATACAAAAGTGGAGTAAACAATAAAATGAACAGTAAACATTACACTCACAGAAGTTCCAAAATAATAAAGACATTACAAATGTCGGAATCTCTCTCTCTCTCGCTCTCTGTCTCTCTCTGTCTCTCTGTCTCTCTCTGTCTCTTTCTGTCTCTCTGTCTCTCTCTGTATCTCTGTCTCTCTCCATCTTTCTCTGTCTCTCTCTCAATGTCTCTGTCTCTGTCTCTCTCTCAATGTCTCTGTCTCTCTCTCTGTCTCTCTCTGTCTCTCTCTGTCTCTCTCTGTCTCTCCCTGCTCCTCGCGTCCCAGTGTTGTGGAGACAGATGGTGGGTGGGACTATACTGTAGGTAAACTAATGGCTGGCTGGATGTATAGACTTGGACAACTCTTGACAGACAGGCTGCAGAGGGAGTTTCTGGAGTGATTTTTTAGTTTGGGTGGAAACAGAGAGTCAGACAGTGGTGTGGTGTACTGTGGAGCTACAGAGTGTAGACTTAGAGAGCAGAATGGAGATACAAATATCACTTTTGTATATTATCTACTTCACTTGCTTTGGCAATGTTAACATATGTTTCCCATGCCAATAAATCCCCTTGAATTGAATTGAATTGAAAGACAGAGAGAGAGAGAGAGAGAGAGAGAGGCATTGAGAGACAGAGAGAAAGTGAGCGACAGAGAGAAAGAGTGAGCCAGGGAAGACATGGACAGAGAGGAAGACAGAGACAGAGAGAGAAATATGTGTACCCCACCCTGGGCTTGTGATCAACTTCTCTGTGATCTCTGTCTTTATCATGCAGACAAAGGTTGATACCCGGGGATTGTATTGCAAAACCTTTCCGCCCATTTTTCTAAACTTTGGGAAGAAACACGTTTTTCAATCGTTCTCTTTCAGTGATTTATGTATTTTTCCAATACTGGCAGTATGCTACTAAATCCACACAAATAAATAAACAAAAATATTTTCCCAAAACATTTATCCTGCATGCTCAAGATGACCTGTAAAGTAAACACCTTGTTCATGATCATTTTAACACCTAAAAACAAAAGTGCACGTGATTATCGTGTGACCTTTTCGCAAGTCAGAGAGAGAGAGAAGAAGACACCACAGTAGGAGTATGGGGAACATAAACTACTTAGTATGATAGTACTGGAGAGTAAATCATACATGCTGCTGGTGTAATACAGCAGTTAGAGTTAGGGAGTACACAGACAAACCGTCAGCTTGATATATTTAACCAAGTCTCTGATGAATTTTTGCAGTGATTTTGAGTCTATTTCTCTGCATTCATTTGACAACCAAGCAGTACAATGACAAGGAGTTCTGACCCGAGCTGTATCAGATTGTAGAGATCTGTAATAGTGAGCCAGCATAGACCCACAGCCCAGTTAAGTCTACATCCATTCATCCAGACCAGACACTCTTATCTTTATCACAAGTAAACCATTATAAGATTGATTTGTTTAATTCTCTAGCTACAGTAGAATGCAGTGTTTTCACTGAAAACGGATCTACTGTTTGGTCAGAGGGGAAGGAGGGAGGGAGGGAGACATGATATGCATGAGGGAGGAAGAGGAAAAGGAAAAAGAATGACAACAAAAGTTCAAAGGATCAGCATTTTATTCATTTTCCCATTAGGTCTTTAGAGAGCAGAGTGAGGGAGTCACCAAGGCTGACAGAGGTAGGTCTTTAGAGAGCAGAGTGAGGGAGTCACCCAGGCTGACAGAGGTAGGTCTTTAGAGAGCAGAGAGAGGGAGTCACCCAGGCTGACAGAGGTAGGTCTTTAGAGAGCAGAGAGAGGGAGTCACCCAGGCTGACAGAGGTAGGTCTTTAGAGAGCAGAGAGAGGGAGTCACCAAGGCTGACAGAGGTAGGTCTTTAGAGAGCAGAGAGAGGGAGTCACCCAGGCTGACAGAGGTAGGTCTTTAGAGAGCAGAGAGAGGGAGTCACCAAGGCTGACAGAGGTAGGTCTTTAGAGAGCAGAGTGAGGGAGTCACCAAGGCTGACAGAGGTAGGTCTTTAGAGAGCAGAGAGAGGGAGTCACCCAGGCTGACAGAGGTAGGTCTTTAGAGAGCAGAGAGAGGGAGTCACCCAGGCTGACAGAGGTAGGTCTTTAGAGAGCAGAGTGAGGGAGTCACCCAGGCTGACAGAGGTAGGTCTTTAGAGAGCAGAGAGAGGGAGTCACCCAGGCTGACAGAGGTAGGTCTTTAGAGAGCAGAGAGAGGGAGTCACCCAGGCTGACAGAGGTAGGTCTTTAGAGAGCAGAGAGAGGGAGTCACCAAGGCTGACAGAGGTAGGTCTTTAGAGAGCAGAGAGAGGGAGTCACCCAGGCTGACAGAGGTAGGTCTTTAGAGAGCAGAGAGAGGGAGTCACCAAGGCTGACAGAGGTAGGTCTTTAGAGAGCAGAGTGAGGGAGTCACCAAGGCTGACAGAGGTAGGTCTTTAGAAAGCAGAGAGAGGGAGTCACCAAGGCTGACAGAGGTAGGTCTTTAGAGAGCAGAGAGAGGGAGTCACCAAGGCTGACAGAGGTAGGTCTTTAGAGAGCAGAGAGAGGGAGTCACCCAGGCTGACAGAGGTAGGTCTTTAGAGAGCAGAGAGAGGGAGTCACCAAGACTGACAGAGTTTATAAAATATATATATATTTAACCTTTATTTAACTTGGTAAGTCAGTTAAGAACAAATTCATATTTACATTGACGGCCTATCCCGGCCCAACCCGGACGACACTGGGCCAATTGTACGCCACCCTAAGGGACTCCCAAACACGGCCAGATGTGATGCAGCCTGGATTCATTTACATTTACATTTAAGTCATTTAGCAGACGCTCTTATCTAGAGCGACTTACAAATTGGTGCATTCACCTTATGATATCCAGTGGATTCGAACCAGGTACTGCAGTGATGCCTCTTGTACTGAGATTTTTTTATTTTTTTTTATTTCACCTTTATTTAACCAGGTAGGCTAGTTGAGAACAAGTTCTCATTTACAACTGCAACCTGGCCAAGATAAAGCAAAGCAGTGCGACAAAAACAACAGTTACACAAACAAACGTACAGTCAATAACACAATATAAATAATCAAGAGGTTTTTAAAGATCAGAGAGAGGGAATCACCCAGGCTGAGAGAGGTCTTTAAAGATCAGGGAGAGGGAATCACCCAGGCTGACAGAGGTAGGTCTTTAGAGAGCACCAGCAGCAGAGAGAGGGAATCATCTGGTGCGAATCATTTGACCCAGACTGACAGAGATAGACCAGCTCAGATCAGATTCTCTGGAGCGATTCATCTGACCCAGACTGACAGAGATAGACCAGCTCAGATCAGATTCTCTGGAGCGAATCATCGGACCCAGACTGACAGAGATAGACCAGCTCAGATCAGATTCTCTGGAGCGATTCATCTGACCCAGACTGACAGAGATAGACCAGCTCAGATCAGATTCTCTGGAGCCAATCATCGGACCCAGACTGACAGAGATAGACCAGCTCAGATCAGAGTCTCTGTAAGATTACAATCAGGCTAGGCATGGGGTCAGGAAGGAGAGAGGGGGAGAAAGAGAGAGAGAGAGAGAGAGAGAGAGAAAGAGAGAGAGAGAGAGAGAGAAAGAGAGAGTGGGGGGAAGGTATTTCCCCATTGTTGTGGTTTCAAAGCAAATCAAGATCTTTTCAGATGACAAGCGAGTAAATGTTGAGAATTCCTTGAGTTTAAGTAGCAGATCTTAAATTGACTCATTTTTACACTGAAGACTTAAAAAAAATGTATTTCGCTATTTAATTGCCATGCTCTGTTATCCGAAAGCGGTGAACAAAATGAATGGGTGGAAACTTGAAGAAAATATGCAACTAAAAACCAAAAGGAGAACATCTTAGTGGGTAGTACTGAAACAGACGACATTTAAGTCAACAACGTCATGATTTACAGCCAAATAAGGAAATACCCCCAGAATACATTCACTGTTTTAATACATAACTCCCAATATGCAAATTTTCACAACAGCTAGCTATCTAACCAAAAATACAGAGGGTGGTCCGCCCAGTTCTAACTAGGGTACTTAGACACAGTATTCCTAGTTAGAACTGGGCGGACCACCCTCTGTATTTTTGGTTAGTTAGCTAGCTGTTGTGGAAATAGGCTAGTCTAGCTTAGGGGTGTTTTTGATTATTGTTTCTTTGCTTGGGTCCAGCTCAGCCCCTTTTCTCACACCCCTTTACCGTGTGTTTAAAATAAACCTTTTGAGTTTGACGGTAGATTTCAGTTGTCTGTGGTTTTTGGTTCTCACTGTTACTTGTCACGATTATAATTTGCATGATTTATGTTACGGGTCTCGTATCCATCCCCCCTAGACCGCTGGGCCAAAGGGATTCGTGACATAAGTGGGGGCTCATCCGGGATCTGTCATTACTGACACCCATGCCGCTCATGCAAGTTATTGTAGTGGTCTAGTTCAGTGTTGAGCGTCATAGCATTAGTGTTGGCTATTTGTTGGCTCTTGTGTTTGGTAGTAGTTCAAGATGGCTACTTTTGAGTTGAAATCCTTTTTGGATAACCCTTTGTGGGAGGTGTTTAATAAGTGTCGTAAAATTGATTTAATGACCTTGGCTGACCATTATTCATTGTCTATTTCGCACAATTTAGTTAGGCGTAGGTTAAGAAACTAGTGTTAAATGTATTGTTAGAAGAGCAGATGCTTGTGTTACCGCTGCCTGAACCTACTACCCCTGTAGGGGATGTTGCTGCTCCTGTAAGCCCGTCGGTGTCTGAGACCGAGGGCGAGGCTAAAGCTCCAGCCACATTGCCCCGTTTTGATCCGCTCTCCCCAATGTCAACTGGTGATGCCAGGAGGGATGTCCGTTCTATACAGTTTCAACTAGAGGCGGAAGAGAGGGCCCAAATTAGGCGAGAAAATCTCCAGTTAGAAATGTGTAAACTTGAGGCAGAAAAAGAAAGAGAACAGCGGCATTTGGAAATGTGTAAACTTGAAAAAGAACGAGAACAGCGACAGTTAGAGTTGGAAATGTGTAAAATAGAGGCAGAAAAAGAAAGAGAACAGCGGCAGATGGATTTCAAAATGCGCCAGATGGAACTGGAGGCAGAGACAGCGAGGCTAGCCTTCGTTCCTGCTGTGCCTGTTAGTGAGACGTCCTCATCAGCTGTAGCTTCCAACACGTTTGACATTAGTAGGCAGATTGCCTTAGTACCTTTGTTCAGAGAGTCAGAGGTTGACTCCTATTTTTGTGTGTTTGAACGTATAGCCGTAGCCTTGAAATGGCCTGAAGAAGTATGGTGCTTATTACTTCAGTGTAAATTAACTGGTAAAGCCCAAGAGGTTTTGTCAGCGCTACCTCTGGAAGATAGTTTGAACTTTGAAGTGGTCAAAGCTACTGTTCTTCGCGCTTATGAGCTTGTGCCTGAGGCATACCGACAGAGATTTAGGTCTCATAGAAAGTCTCCTAGTAAGACTTACGTGGAATTTGCTAGAGACAAGGGAAATCTGTTTGATAAATGGCATGCTGCTCGTAAGGTAACTGATTTCAACTCTCTCCGGGAGTTAATTTTGTTGGAAGAGTTTAAAAATTGCTTACCCGAACGCATTGTAGT
Source organism: Salmo trutta (assembly GCF_901001165.1). NCBI lineage: Eukaryota > Metazoa > Chordata > Actinopteri > Salmoniformes > Salmonidae > Salmo > Salmo trutta. Next base: position 42,640,633 of record NC_042958.1, read on the forward strand.
ATACCTAAACGAACAGAAGGTATCCTCCCTGTCAGAAGCGTCTGTGTTGGCAGATGAGTTTGTGTTGACGCACAAGAGCGTGTTTTCGGCTAATACTGAGAGAAGAGCTACTGAATTGCCTACTTTTAGTCCTAGTCGGCCAGCAGTATATCCAGCACAGCAGAAAAATGAGCGTTCCTGTTTCTATTGTCATAAAGTGGGACATATGATTAATGATTGTTTCCTGCTAAAACGCAAACAAGGGATGCCTATTCGTGCTAAGCTGCCAACAGGTGTTGGGCTAATTCGTACTGTTGTGAGGTCTGAAACGAAACCAGTGCCTCAGGGTAAATGTAGTTTGAAAGTCTCAGTACCCGACCGCAGTTACGAACCGTTCATTTTCGAGGGGTTTGTGTCCATAGCGAATGACGAAGCATCTCAGCGCCCGGTTAAAATCCTTTGAGATACTGGTGCGGCGCAGTCATTTATATTGTCTGATGTGTTGCCCTTATCCGACAATACATACTGTGGTTCCAGTGTGTTAGTTCAGGGTATTGAAATGGGTTTTGTCCCAGTGCCATTGCACTTTGTGAGTGTACACTCTGAGTTAATCAGTGGAATATTCAGAGTGGGGGTACGTCCTATGTTACCAGTAAAAGGTGTGACCTTTATAATGGGTAACGATATTGCCGGAGGAAAGGTAGTTCCCGTATTGGAAGTGTTGGATAAAAGTGACCACTCTCTCTCCAATGAGTTGGCACAGAGTTATCCCCATGTGTTCCCCGCTTGTGCTGTCACTCGCGCTCAGGCAAGATAAATGGGTGACGTGATAGATTTGTCAAACACTGTTCTGTTCAAAGAAGATGATCAAGAGGATGGGTTGTGTGCTACCTCTGAGAAGCTGATCACCTCTGACAAACAGCCCAGGGAAGAATCGAAGTATGTTGAACTTATTGCTGATGCAATACAGTTACCAGTTACTCGTGAGCAGCTGATTGCTAACCAGAAGGTTGACAACAAGCTTGCTAAATGTTTTTCTAGCGTTGTCTCATTGGAAGAGGCAAAGAAGAAGAACGTGGCTTACTTCCTTGATGGTAATCTCCTCATGCGTAAATGGATAGCCCATGTTGACGCAGACAGAGATTGGAATGCTGTTTACCAAATAGTGATTCCTACAGCCTTTCGACACAATATGTTATCCCTTGCTCATGATCACCAGTGGTCTGGTCATTTAGGAATCACAAAGACTTATGATCGGATCCTTCGACATTTCTTTTGGCCAGGTTTAAAACAAGATGTGGCTCAGTTCTGTCGGACATGTCACACATGTCAGGTTACAGGAAAACCAAATCAGGTTATTCCTCCCGCTCCTCTTTGTCCTATACCTGTCATAGGTGAACCATTCGAACATGTGGTGGTTGATTGTGTTGGACCGTTACCGAAGACAAAATCGGGTAACCAGTTTCTGTTAACGATAATGTATATGGCAACAAGATACCCCAAAGCCATTCCTCTGAGAAGGATTACAGCTCCGGTGGTGAGTAAAGCCTTAATTAAGTTCTTCACGACATTCGGGTTACCTAAGGTGGTACAAACTGATCAAGGTACAAATTTCCTGTCAAAGCTCTTCAAGCAGGTGTTAAAATCATTGTCAGTTACGCACCATGTATCAAGCGCATATCACCCAGAGTCTCAGGGTGCGCTTGAAGGATGGCATCAGACACTGAAGTCTATGCTACGTAAATATTGTTTGGAATCTGAGAAAGATTGGGATGAGGGAGTTCCTCTAGTTTTGTTTGCTGCTCGTGAAACTATACAGGAGTCCCTAGGGTTCAGCCCGGCTGAACTAGTGTTTGGACACACAGTGAGAGGACCAATGAAAGTCCTTAAAGAACAGTTTTTGTCCCAAGAGTTGTGTACGGGAGAAGAGAATGCGTTGGACTACGTTAATCGCTTTCGTGAGCGCCTACACCAAGCCTGTGCTCTCGCAAAGGAAGCTCTGTCTTCCTCACAGACAAGTATGAAAAGACACTATGATAAACAGGCTGTTTCTCGTCCACTACAGCCAGGTGACCAAGTACTGGTGTTATTGCCTGTTCCAGGATCTTCACTGTCAGCTCGTTTCTCTGGTCCTTATTTGATTGAAAAGAAGTTAAGTGAAACTGATTATGTGCTTCAAACTCCTGATAGGAAACGCCAATCTCGTGTATGCCACATTAACATGTTGAAAGCATACCACACCCGACCAATCACCCAGTTGGATAGTTCAAAAACAGCGGAAGGTACTGCTGTCTCTTCTGCTTCTACTGCTATGATAGTGGACTGTCATATTAATGATGTTGATGGAGATGGATTAACGTTGCGCAATACTCAGCAGCAGTGCGTTAGATTGCCCAACTCAGAAATGCTACTGCCTCTCCAGTTAGGTCTGGTTCATTTAACGGACGGACAGGCCGACGATATTGTGAAGCTACTCCACAGTTTTCCATGTCTCTTTAATGACGTTCCTACTCGCACAAATGTGTTGGAACATGACATTAATGTTGGAAATGCTGCCCCTATCAAGCAACACCCATATCGTGTCAATGCTTCTAAGAGGAAGATAATGAGGGATGAAGTGAAATATTTGTTTGAAAATGACCTGGCTACGCCAAGTTCAAGCCCTTGGAGTTCTCCTTGCATTCTGGTTCCTAAACCTGATGGTACGTCCAGGTTATGTACGGATTATCGAAAGATAAATTCTGTCACACTGCCAGATTCGTTCCCGTTACCCAGACTGGACGACTGTGTCGACACTGTTGGTGTTGCTACTTATGTAACAAAGTTGGACCTCTTAAAAGGTTACTGGCAGGTTTCAAAGATTGATCACAGAGTGAGAATGAGCTAGCGAGAGATTGCAACTGACTGGGGTTTTAAACCAAGGGAAAGGGACTGTGATTGGGTGAGGGAAGAGGAGCAGGTGACTTCTGTTTGGGGATTTTACAGTACATTACTGTAATGCTAAAATAATCATTAGATAATTGCATACCTGTTCTCATTTCTGAAGGTTCGAATTATGGACGTCACTGTAAATCGACTCAAGTTGGGCTGGACTCTCAGTCCAGCCTCTCTCATGGTCAAACCGTGGTTGATCACATGATCAACAAGTGTTGCCCTAATCTCATCAGAGATGGCTCTCCTTCCTTCTCTTCTTTGTCCTCGTCCTCTTCTTCCTCCTACTCCTCTTCCAACTCTTCGTCTTTGAATATGTCGTCATTGTTGTCCCCTGCCTCTCCCTCCTACTCCTCTTGCTCTCTGTTCATTGTTGGCATCCATTGTTCAAAACAGGTAATCTGACCTTTGACCTATTTATAGGCCTATACTACAGTAAAGCAGTGATTGGTTAGTGATCAGTTAAGCAATTAGTGTTTGCACATGTGAGGAGTGTGTGTGTGTGACCTGGTGAATAAGTGTAGCATTTTGATTGGTTGTGTTTGGAAAAGGAAAGCAAGTCACTTCCTGTTAGATTTTTGTGTTTTAGGTAGAGAATTGTGTGTAGTGTTTTGAAAAAGGTGTTTTATGCAATTGACAACTGAGTCAAAGGCTGAGAAAAAGCTTATGGTTTTGGATATTTGGTGTGTAGTTTTGCACTTTGAGTGAGAGGTGTAAGCAGTTGGAAAAAACTGTAACTCTGGTCATTAGTAGTGCACTAAATAGGGAATAGGGTTTCATTTTGGGTGGAGACTTTATGCTTTTACCATCTAATCACAGTTCTACTCCAGTCACCCTCTGGGTCTAAGGCCTGTGTTCTAAATGGCACTCTATTCCCTATATAGTGCACTATATTAGAGCCCTATGGCACTCTATTCCCTATATAGTATACTACATTAGATCAGGGCCCTGATAGGCAATAGGGTGCCATTTGGGACTCATTCTAAAAGTTGCCGTGCGTGTTTGACAGGTTAGTGATAAGTCATGGCTATTGATCTGACAATGTCTTGCCTCAAGGGGAATCGGTATTTATTTAAAGACGGAAGGGATATTATTTCAGTTAGTCGGGAATGGCTCTTATAGCTAACAGTTGACCCCGTCTTCATTAGTAATATGTGGTCAGAGTTAAGGGTGTGGGTGTGTGTGTCTGTGTGGGTTTGTGTGTGTGTATCCGTGGTCAGAGTTCAGGGTGTGTGTGTGTGTGTGTGGGTGTGTGGGTGTGTCTGTGTGGGTGTGTGTGTATCCGTGGTCAGAGTTTAGGGTCTGTGTGTGTGTATTCGTGGTCAGACTTCAGTGTGTGTGTGTGTGTGTGTGTGTGTGTGTGTGTGTGTGTGTGTGTGTGTGCATGCGTGTGTCCGTGGTCAGAGTTAAGGGTTTATAAACAATCCAAGACAGTAAATCAATCTCATGGTATTTTTTTAAGGTCAGACCACTTGCTCATTACTGGTGAAAAACGAAACACAGTTTGAAGAATTATTCCTCTTGACCTCTTGATAGCAACTACCAACCTTAACTGGCGACATTGAACTGTGTGTGTGTGTGTGTGTGTGTGTGTGTATGTGTGTGTGTCTGTGTCTGTGTCTGTGTCTGTGTGTCTGTGTTGGAGTGTGTGTCTGGGTGGGTGTGTGTGTGTGTGTGTGTGTGTGTGTGTGTGTGTGTGTGTGTGTGTGTGTGTGTGTATGTGTGTGTGTGTCTGTGTCTGTGTGTCTGTGTTGGAGTGTGTGTCTGTGTGTGTGTGTGTGTATCCGTGGTCAGAGTTTAGGGTGTGTGTGTGTATCCGTGGTCAGAGTTCAGTGTGTGTGTGTGTGTGTGTGTGTGTGTGTGTGTGTGTGTGTGTGTGTGTGTGTGTGTACAATACGTTAAGGGTATTTCCCATTAGTGTTCAACAGCACGTTTTGTTATTACTGAGCACAGACTCATCACAGTGTGGCTCCTTTTCCCACAGAGTCCGGCTAAAACCACCAATTTACACCGAATTCATTCCACAATGTCAGTGTGATTTTGTGGTTCTATTGGCTGTACCACCAACGACTGATTGGAACAATGTTGTCTGGTTGGCTGAGCTGGTGAATAAAACAGGACAGGACAGAGATGCTATCAGATCTAAGTAAGCATGTTTAGTGAGTGAGTGGTGTGGGAGGGATGGATGTGGCTTCAGTCTGTGTGTCAATACAGTTAACTATCAGGAAGGATGTACTTAGCTCAGTGCTGTTGACTCTGCAGATTTGAACGCACGCACGGACGGACGCGCACACACACACACACACACCTTCCTCTCTCTAAACACAGACCCCTGCGGACTAAAACGGAAAGGCCGTGGCTGCGAATACGGAGTTGTCGCCCCCCCCCCCAATCCCTGCCCCCTCTGGAAACATCTTTCTTAAAGAGAGGGATCTGGATCACGTTCTGTGCACGTGTTTATTTTACACAATCATTTTTTTGAGAGGGGGGGGGTTCTTCGTAGCTGCTGCTCACACTTCTCCTCACGTGTCACGTTTCTCTCTCTAGTTCCCCAATATACAGTGGCTGAGTTTTGACTGAGTTCCCCAATTTAGTGACTGAGTTTTAACTGAGTTCCCCAATATACAGTGGCTGAGTAGTTTTGACTGAGTTCCCCAATTTAGTGATTGAGTTTTGACTGAGTTCCCCAATATAGTAACTGAGTTTTGACTGAGTTCCCCAATATACAGTGACTGAGTTTTGACTGAGTTCCCCAATATAGTGACTGAGTTTTAATTGAGTTCCTCAATATAGTGACTGTGTTTTAACTGAGTTCTCCAAAATACAGTGACTGAGTTTTAACAGAGTTCCTCAATATACAGTGACTGAGTTTTGACTGAGTTCCTCAATATACAGTGACTGAGTTTTAACAGAGTTCCTCAATATATAGTAACTGAGTTTTGACTGAGTTCCTCAATATACAGTGACTGAGTTTTAACAGAGTTCCTCAATATATAGTAACTGAGTTTTGACTGAGTTCCTCAATATACAGTAACTGAGTTTTGACTGAGTTCCTCAATATACAGTGACTGAGTTTTAACTGAGTTCTCCAATATACAGTGCGGTGAAAAAGTATTTGACCCCTTTCTGATTTTCTCTGTTTTTGTATATTTTTGATACTGAATGTTATCAGATCTTCAACCAAAACGTTATATTTACAAAATTCCCCTGTGTGGAAAAGTAATTGCCCCCTTACACTCAGTAACTGGTTCTGCCACATTTTAGCTGCAATGACTCCAACCAACCACTTCCTGTAGTTGTTGATCAGTCTCTCACATCGCTGTGGAGGGATTTTGGCCCACTCTTCCACGTAGAACTGCTTTAACTCAGCGTCATTTGTCGGTTTTCAAGCATGAACGGCTCGTTTCAAATCCTGCCACAACATCTCAATTTGGATTAGGTCTGGATTTGACTAAACCATTCCAAAACTTAATTTTTGGGATTTTTTAACCGAATTTCATGTAGTCTTGATTGTGTGGTTTGGATCATTGTCTTTCTGCATGACCCAGCTGTGCTTCAGTTCATAGACGGATGGCCTGACATTCTCCTGTAGAATTCTCTGATAGAGATCAGAATTCATGGTTCTTTCTATTAAGGCAAGTCGTCCAGGTCCAGAAGCAGCAAAACATCCCCAAACCATCACACTACCACCACCATGCTGGACCGTTGGTATGAGGTTCTTACTGTGGAATGCAGTGTTTGGTTTTCGCCAGGCATAATGGGACCCATCTCGTACAAAATGTTTACTTAAGTTTGACTAAAAGCACCTGGAAGCACCTGGATGATCATCAAGACTCTTGGAAGAATGTTCTTTGGACAGATGAGTCAAAAGGATAACTTTTTGGACAACACTCAGATATAATATTAACATGGCATAAGTCATGGCAATGTATGTAGAATTGCAGAAAATGTGCTGTAACACTGCAAAATGTTCTCCCCACCCAATCGGAAAATGTGTAGAATTGCAGGATATTAACTGTAAAACTGCAAAAATAACTATTTTTTTAATGTAAGGCTAACTTATTTGTTTACTTTTCAGTTCAACAAAAAATAATTCTGCTAACATATCCCTCTATATGTATTCAATTATAGTTTATAATCCCGGTGCTGAGTTAATGTGTAATGGCCAATTGTATAGCTCTGGGCAGCTAAACGATCCAGGTAGCCGAGCACGTATCCTGACCGGTAACCAGTCTGTGTCACGGCTGTTCAAAGGATCGGACCAAAATGCAGCGTGTTCGTAGTTCCACATATTTTATTTACCGTGAAACTAAATGCAATACACTAAATACTTGAATACACAAAAAAAAAAAAAACCCCGTGACGCAGAGAGAAAACACACTACTCAAAAATTAATCACCCACAAAAACAGGTGGAACAAACATCAACTTAAATATGACCTTTAATTAGAGACAACGACAACCGGCTGCCTCTAATTTGAGATCAAACCAAACAAAACCAACATAGAAATACAAAACTAGAAACTGAACATAGAAATACAAAACATAGACAAACACCCCGTCACGCCCTGACCTAGTCTACCATAGAAAATAACCACTTACTATGGTCAGGACGTGACAGTCTGACAATGGGCAAGTAAGTTTTGCGACGCCTAGTGCCCTGGGTGGGTTGAAAACTCACTGTAGGTCCAATGGAATGTTCTAAAATGTTCACACTCCTCCTGCATGGGTCAGCAGGCGACGCAAAATACATTTGCCCAATGATAACAGCCCGTGATGCGTGGGCGTAATCTGAGTTTTACAGCTGTCGAACTCAAACGTCAAGCTTATCACGTCAAATGATCACTATAATATATACCCAGCTACCTGAGGACATTTTGACATTCTAGCAATGGAGTCTCTTCTTGTTGGGTCTGAAAAGGGAAATTATAAAGACGTAAATACTGCGATCAAAAAACTCCAAGATGATAATTTTGTACAGTTTTACAACTGCGATTCAATAACAGTGGAGAAAGCTATTACATTTTACAAGGACTTTCAATCCTGAAGTGAAATATTCAACAAAACATAGGGTCAAAGTGTGTCCGAATACAATATCTGATGATTTATATTCATAGGCCTATTCTCAGCCTGCTACAAAAACATGATTGTCTGGGGTTTGGTTTAGGATTGTCCTGGGGTGGTGTGTTCACCTGATTCCAGCTTAAACTACTATCCTATCAGCTACCACGTTTTTCTGCATGTATTTTAGATCTGTGGCCTGTATCGATTGATGCTGTCCCCTACAGAAGCTAGATCTGCCTGAAAGGTAAACAAATGCCACTATTATTTCTTACTTCATAGTTATACTGCTTTAGACTGTCTCCTGTTGGTGATGATAATCTTCATAGTTAACTGTTGGAGGAGGCAGGGGCAGTTGGTGAGGGGGGTTGGGAGGAGTGAGGGAGGGGCAGTTGGTGAGGGGGGTTGGGAGGAGTGAGGGAGGGGCAGTTGGTGAGGGGGGTTGGGAGGAGTGAGGGAGGGGCAGTTGGTGAGGGAAGTTGGGAGGAGAGGGGGAAGTTGGTGAGGGGTTGGGAGAGTCCCAGCAGAGGGAGGGAGTTTCTTCCATCTCCACAGAGGAACTTTAGAGCTCTGTCAGAGTGACCATTGGGTTCTTGGTCACATCCCCGAACATGGCCATTCTCCCCCGATTGCTCAGTTTGGCCGGGTGGCCAGCTCTAGGAAGAGTCTTGGTGGTTCCAAACTTCTTCTTTCTAAGAATGATGGAGGCCACTGTGTTCTTTGGTCCTTCAATGCTGCAGAAATGTTTTTCTACCCTTCCCCAGATCTGTGCTTCGACACAATCCTGTCTCAGAGCTCTACGGACAATTCCGTTGACCTCATGGCTTGGTTTTTGCTCTGACATGCACTGTCAACTGTGGGACCTTATATAGACAGTTGTGTGCCTTTCCAAATCATTGCCCAATCAATTGTTTTTACCACAGGTGGATGCCAATCAAGTTGTAGAAAATCTCAAGGATGTTCAATGGAAACAGGACGCACCTGAGCTCAATTTTGAGTCTTATAACAAAGCTTCTGAATACTTATGTAAATAAGGTATTTCTGTTTTTTATTTTTGTAAATTTGCAAAAAAAAAAAAATATATATTTTTGCTTTGTCATTATGGGGTATTGTGTGTTTTTTGCTGAGGACATTATTTATTTAATCCATTTTAGAATAAGGTTGTAACGTAAAAACGTGGAAAAAGTCAAGGGGTCTGAATTCTTTCCATAGGCACTGTATCTATGCTCTACAGTACCCATTGACTTTTTACACATTTTGTTGTGTTACAAAGTGGGATTAAAATGGATTAAATTGTATTTTTTTTGTCAGTGATCTAAACAGAATACTCAAAGAGGAAGAAAAATAAGAAAATATGTGAAGAATTCCCGAAAAATGAAACACTAAAGCTGTATATCTTGATTCAACATGTTAAAATCACACTTGGCAGCGATTACAGCTGTGATGCTTTCTGGGTAAGTTTCTAAGAGCTATGCACATCTATATTGTACAATATTTGCACATTATTCTTTTAAAAAATGTTCAGGTTCTGTCAAGTTAGTTGTTGATCATTGCTGGACGGCCATTTTCAAGTCTTGCCATAGATTTTCAAGTAGATTTAAGTCAAAACTTCAACTTGGCCACTCAGGAACATTCGTTGTCCGTGGTTAGCAACCACAGTGTAGATTTGGCCTCATGTTTAGGTTATTATCCTGCTGAAAGGTGAATTAATCTCCCAGTGTCTGGTGGAAAGCAGACTGAACCAGGTTCAGGTTTTCCTCTAAGATTTTGTCTGTGCTTAGTTCCATTCCATTTACTTTTTATCCTGAAAAACTCCCCAGTCCTTAACGATTGCAAGCATACCCATAACATGATGCAGCCACCACTATGCTTTAAAACATGGAGAGTGGTATTCAGTAATGTGTTGTATTGGATTTGCCCCAAATATAACACTTTTTATTCAGAACAAGAAGTGCATTGCTTTGCCACGTTTCTTTGCAGTTTTACTTTAGTGCCGCCTTGTTGCAAACAGGATGCATGTTTTGGAATATTTATATTCTGTACAGGCTTCCTTCTTTTCACTCTGTCATTTAGGTTAGTATTGTGGAGTAACTACAATGTTGTTGATCCATCATCAGTTTTCTCCTACAACAGCCATTAAACTCTGTAACTGTTTTAAAGTCACCATTGGACTCATGGTGAGGTAGCAATACAAAAATAATGCTAAACTGTCACGTCCTGACCAGTAAAGGGGTCATTTGTCATTGTAGTATGGTCAGGGCGTGGCAGGTCGTGTTGTTTTTGTGTGTTTTTTTTTCACAGAGTGAGTCCACTCAACGTATTATGTGACTTGTTAAACACAGTTTTACTCCTGAACTTATTTAGGCTTGACATAACAAATGGCTTGAATATTGACAATATTGAATAAGTCATTTCCGCTTTTCATTTTTTATTAATTCGTAAAAATTCTGAAAAACATTATTCCACCTTGACATAATGTGGTATTGTGTGTAGGCCAGTGACCCCCCCCCCCAAAAAAAACACAATTTAATACATTTTAAAATGAGGCAGTAACACTACAAAATGGGGTGTGAATAGTTTCTGAAGGCATTGTATCTATCTGTTACAGTCTATGGGGTGTGAATAGTTTCATAATATTAATTATATAAAATGTATTGGAAATCTGATTACAATATATCAAAGAGGTGAACGCTGTGAATGATTCTAATTCTCTCTTCAGTTAATTGCTGAATGATTCTAATTCTCTCTTCAGTTAATAGGTGAATGATGTGAATGATTCTAATTCTACCTTCAGTTAACAGGTGAATGATGTGAATGATTCTAATTCTACCTTCAGTTAATAGGTGTAAAGTTAGTTAAGCTGCACACATTTTTAGGTTCACATGTTTATTGATAGTCCTTAGAAAGAGACAAGAGAGATACAACAAAAAGAGGCAGGAAAGGATCTTCACTCAGAGGTGTGTTTGTAGGTGTAGTTTTTTATTTATGTATTTTATTTAACCTTTATTTAACTAGGGAAGTCAGTTAAGAACAAATTCTTATTTACAATGACGGCCTACCAAAAGGCAAAAGGGCTCCTGCGGGGACGGGAGCTTGGATTACAAATGCATTAAATAAAAATACAGGACAAAGACATCAACATAGCACATGTGTATTTGTAGATGTAGGTGTAGTTGTAGTTGTGGGTGTAGTTGTAGGTATTGTAGGTAAAGTTGTAAGTATGGGTGTCGACGTAGGTGTAGTTGTAGCTGTAGGTAAGAGTTGCAGGCGTTGTTGTAGATGTAGTTGTAGGTGAAGTTGTATGTGTAATTGTAGGTGTAGGTGCATTTGTAGGTGTATGTGTAGTTGTAGATGTAAGTGAAGGTGTAGTTGTTGGTGTATGTGTGGGTGTAGTTGTAGGTGTAGTTGTAGGTGTAGTAGTAGGCGTAGTTGTAGATGTAGTTGTAGGTGTCGGTGTAGTTGTAGGTGTAGTTGTAGGCGCAGTTGTAGTTGTAGTTGTAGTTGTAGTCGTAGGCATAGGTGTTGGTGTAGGTGTAGTTTTAGGCATAGTTGTAGGTGTAGTTGTATGTTTAGGTGTAGGTGTAGTTGTAGGTGTAGTTGTACGTGTAGGTGCAGTTCTAAGCGAAGGTGTAGGTGTAGTTGTAGGTGTAGGTGTAGATGTAGTTGTAGGTGTAGTTGTATGTTTAGGTGTAGGCGTAGTTGTGGGTGTAGTTGTAGTTGTACGTGTAGGTGTAGTTGTAAGCGAAGGTGTAGTTGTAGGTGTAGGCGTAGATGTAGTTGTAGGTGCAGGCATAGTGTAGGAGTAGGTGTAGTTGTAGGTGTAGGCATAGTTGTAGTTGTAAGTGTAGATGCAGTTGTAGGTTTATTTATAGGAATAGGTGTAGTTGTAAGCGAAGGTGTAGTTTGTAGGTGTAGTTGTAGGTGTACGTGTAGGTGTAGGTGTAGTTGTATGTTTAGGTGTAGGCGTAGATGTAGTTGTAGGTGTAGTTGTATGTTTAGGTGTAGGCATAGTTGTGGGTGTAGTTGTAGTTGTACATGTAGGTGTAGTTGTAAGCGAAGGTGTAGGTGCATTTGTAGGTGTATGTGTAGTTGTAGATGTAAGTGAAGGTGTAGTTGTAGGTGTAGTTGTTGGTGTGGGTGTAGTTGTAGGTGTAGTTGTAGGTGTAGTAGTAGGTGTAGCTGTAGATGTAGTTGTAGGTGTCGGTGTAGTTGTAGGTGTAGTTGTAGGCGCAGTTGTAGTTGTAGTTGTAGTCGTAGGCATAGGTGTTGGTGAAGGTGTAGTTTTAGGTGTAGTTGTAGGTGTAGTTGTATGTTTAGGTGTAGGCATAGTTGTAGGTGTAGTTGTACGTGTAGGTGTAGTTGTAAGCGAAGGTGTAGGTGTAGTTGTAGGTGTAGATGTAGTTGTAGGTGTAGTTGTATGTTTAGGTGTAGGCGTAGTTGTGGGTGTAGTTGTAGTTGTACGTGTAGGTGTAGTTGTAAGCGAAGGTGTAGTTGTAGGTGTAGGCGTAGATGTAGTTGTAGGTGCAGGCGTAGTGTAGGATTAGGTGTAGTTGTAGGTGTAGGCATAGTTGTAGTTGTAAGTGTAGATGCAGTTGTAGGTTTAGTTATAGGAATAGGTGTAGTTGTAAGCGAAGGTGTAGCTTGTAGGTGTAGTTGTAGGTGTAGGTGTAGGTGTAGTTGTATGTTTAGGAGTAGGCGTAGTTGTAGGTGTAGTTGTAGATGTACGTGTAGGTGTAGTTGTAAGCGAAGGTGTAGATGTAGTTGTAGGTGTAGGCGTAGATGTAGTTGTAGGTGTAGGCGTAGTGTAGGATCAGGTGTAGTTGTAGGTTTAGGCATAGTTGTAGTTGTAAGTGTAGATGCAGTTGTAGGTTTAGTTATAGGAATAGGTGTAGTTGTAGGTGTAGTTGTAGTTGTAGGTGTAGGCGTAGTTGTTGGTGTAGGTGTAGTTGTAGTTGTTGGTGTAGGTGTAGGTGTAGTTGTAGGTGTAGTTGTAGGAGTAGGCGTAGTTGTAGGTGTAGTTGTATGCGTAGTTGTAGTTGTAGGTGTAGTTTTAGGCATAGTTGTAGTTGTAGGTGTAGTTGTAGGTGTAGTTGTAGGTGTAGGTGTAGGTGTAGTTGTAGGAGTAGGTGTAGATGTAGGAGTAGGTGTAGATGTAGGAGTAGGTGTAGTTGTAGGAGTAGGTGTAGATGTAGGAGTAGGTGTAGATGTAGGAGTAGTTGTAGGCGTAGTTGTAGTTGTAGGTGTAGTTGTAGGTGTAGTTGTAGGTGTTGTTATAGGACCAAAGATGCAGAAGAAAACCCTATACTTTAATGGTTGTCGTAGGCCACTTCAGCACAACAGTTTGATTTGATTTGGGTGTGAACTAACTAACCGTGAAGTTGCTATTTGAAGAAGGAAAGAAACATGCCTTCAGACCTCTCCTGTTACCATGGGGTCAAGGCTTCAGCAACTTGAGTGTTGAACCGTTGTCTGCAAGAGGGTGTGTGTGAGCATGTGTGTGTGTGTGCGTGTGTGTGTGTGTGTGTGTGTGTGTGTGTGTGTGTGTGTGTGTGTGTGTGTGTGTGTGCGGCTCACTGCTGTCTGCTGTAGAATATAGCCCTGGGAGAGGAGAAGATGTACAGCGGAAAAGGAAAAGAACGCAAATTATCCCTCCTTCCGTCCGTCCCTCCCTCCCTCGTCCCCTCCCTCCCTCCCTCGCCCCCCTCCCTCCCTCCAGTCAGGGGTAGCGACCGGGACAGGGGCTCCCCTGGATAGGAATAAACAGCATAGAACGGTTGGTCTCATGACCTCATTCTGATTCTACAACAAGGACTAAATGAGAGAGAACAGCATCTCACTTGAAAAATAACATGTCTTGTGTCTATTTGGGACAGATACTGGCTTCTCTGAAAAGTGTAAAAACCAGGATTGGGGTCAATTCCATTTAAATTCCTGTCAATTTAGAGAGTAAAACAACGTCAAATTCTAACATTTTACTAATTGAAAATAATTGGAATTTCAGTGTACTTCCTGAATTGAATGGAATTGAAATGTTGAACCCAACCCTTGTAAAGACTGTGCAACATAGTCTCAGAGTATACTGGGTAGTGTACTGTGTCGACGCATTGCGTAGAGAGATACATTTAAAATGCGTTATTATATAGACAGGACCAACTCAGTGGCTTTGTGGTTAGTGTCCGCCACTCCACCTTGAGATTGGAAGGTTGGGAAAAAGACTAGTGTCCTGTACATCAAGCTGTCTCACTACAGAAACAGGAGATAGACTAGTGTCCTGTACATCAAGCTGTCTCACTACAGAAACAGGAGATAGACTAGTGTCCTGTACATCAAGCTGTCTCACTACAGAAACAGGAGATAGACTAGTGTCCTGTACATCAAGCTGTCTCACTACAGATACAGGAGATAGACTAGTGTCCTGTATATCAAGCTGTCTTACTACAGATACAGGAGATAGAGTAGTGTCCTGTCCAGGGGGTGTCCTGTACAACAAGCTGTCTCACTACAGATACGGGAGATAGAGTAGTGTCCTGTCCAGGGGGTGTCCTGTACGTCAAGCTGTCTCACTACAGAAACAGGAGATAGACTAGTGTCCTGTCCGGGGGGTGTCCTGGTACGTCAAGCTGTCTCCCTACAGAAACAGGAGATAGATTAGTGTCCTGTCCAGGGGGTGTCCTGGTACGTCAAGCTGCCTCACTACAGAAACAGGAGATAGACTCTCCCCTGCTCCTGTGAGCCGTTCCATTCCTATGAACCAAGGCTCATACAAGGCTTATAATACAGACAGTAGAATGGAGACAAAGACAGAAAGGCCAAAAGATCATATTTCCGGATGCAATGTGTCAGAGGAGAACGTCCAGGAATAGTTGGTGTTGTGTAGACTGTATCACACTGTGTATTGTGTGCCTGGGATGGAGGCTTCGTCGATAGGGGTCAGTCAGACTGTGCCTACGTAATGTATACAGAGACACAGTAGGCCTTGAAAGGAAGGAAGGGTCCAGGAACATAATACTACATAACACACTGTTCTGTTACTGGGAGGGAGACATATTACACTGTTCTGTTACTGGGAGGGAGACATACTACACTGTTCTGTTAATGGGAGGGAGGCATAACACACTGTTCTGTTACTGGGAGGGAGACATAACACACTGTTCTGTTACTGGGAGGGAGACATACTACACTGTTCTGTTAATGGGAGGGAGGCATAACACACTGTTCTGTTACTGGGAGGGAGACATAACACACTGTTCTGTTACTGGGAGGGAGACATAACACACTGTTCTGTTGCTGGGAGGGAGACATACTACACTGTTCTGTTACTGGGAGGGAGACATAACACACTGTTCTGTTACTGGGAGGGAGACATACTACACTGTTCTGTTACTGGGAGGGAGACATAACACACTGTTCTGTTACTGGGAGGGAGACATAACACACTGTTCTGTTACTGGGAGGGAGACATAACACACTGTTCTGTTACTGGGAGGGAGACATACTACACTGTTCTGTTACTGGGAGGGAGACATACTACACTGTTCTGTTACTGGGAGGGAGACATACTACACTGTTCTGTTACTGGGAGGGAGGCATAACACACTGTTCTGTTACTGGGAGGGAGACATACTACACTGTTCTGTTACTGGGAGGGAGACATACTACACTGTTCTGTTACTGGGAGGGAGACATAACACACTGTTCTGTTACTGGGAGGGAGACATAACACACTGTTCTGTTACTGGGAGGGAGACATACTACACTGTTCTGTTACTGGGAGGGAGACATACTACACTGTTCTGTTACTGGGAGGGAGACATAACACACTGTTCTGTTACTGGGAGGGAGACATAACACACTGTTCTGTTACTGGGAGGGAGACATACTACACTGTTCTGTTACTGGGAGGGAGGCATAACACACTGTTCTGTTACTGGGAGGGAGACATAACACACTGTTCTGTTACTGGGAGGGAGACATAACACACTGTTCTGTTACTGGGAGGGAGACATAACACACTGTTCTGTTACTGGGAGGGAGGCATAACACACTGTTCTGTTAATGGGAGGGAGACGTAGCACACTGTTCTGTTACTGGGAGGGAGACATAACACACTGTTCTGTTACTGGGAGGGAGACATAACACTGCTCTGTTACTGGGAGGGAGACATACTACACTGTTCTGTTACTGGGAGGGAGACATACTACACTGTTCTGTTACTGGGAGGGAGACATAACACACTGTTCTGTTACTAGGAGGGAGACATAACACACTGTTCTGTTACTGGGAGGGAGACGTAGCACACTGTTCTGTTACTGGGAGGGAGACATAATACACTGTTCTGTTACTGGGAGGGAGACATACTACACTGTTCTGTTACTGGGAGGGAGACATAACACACTGTTCTGTTACTGGGAGGGAGACATAACAAACTGCTCTGTTACTGGGAGGGAGACATACTACACTGTTCTGTTACTGGGAGGGAGACATAACACACTGTTCTGTTACTGGGAGGGAGATATAGCACACTGTTCTGTTATTAGGAGGGAGACATAACACACTGTTCTGTTACTGGGAGGGAGACATAACACACTGTTCTGTTACTGGGAGGGAGACATAACACACTGTTCTGTTACTGGGAGGGAGACATAACACACTGTTCTGTTACTGGGATGGAGGGAGACATAACACACTGTTCTGTTACTGGGAGGGAGACATAACACACTGTTCTGTTACTGGGAGGGAGACATACTACACTGTTCTGTTACTGGGAGGGAGGCATAACACACTGTTCTGTTACTGGGAGGGAGACATAACACACTGTTCTGTTACTGGGAGGGAGACATAACACACTGTTCTGTTACTGGGAGGGAGACATAACACACTGTTCTGTTACTGGGAGGGAGGCATAACACACTGTTCTGTTACTGGGAGGGAGACGTAGCACACTGTTCTGTTACTGGGAGGGAGACATAACACACTGTTCTGTTACTGGGAGGGAGACATAACACACTGTTCTGTTACTGGGAGGGAGACATAACACTGCTCTGTTACTGGGAGGGAGACATACTACACTGTTCTGTTACTGGGAGGGAGACATAACACACTGTTCTGTTACTGGGAGGGAGACATAACACACTGTTCTGTTACTGGGAGGGAGACGTAGCACACTGTTCTGTTACTGGGAGGGAGAAATAACACACTGTTCTGTTACTGGGAGGGAGACATACTACACTGTTCTGTTACTGGGAGGGAGACATAACACACTGTTCTGTTACTGGGAGGGAGACATAACACACTGTTCTGTTACTGGGAGGGAGACATAACACACTGTTCTGTTACTAGGAGGGAGACGTAACACACTGTTCTGTTACTGGGAGGGAGACGTAGCACACTGTTCTGTTACTGGGAGGGAGAAATAACACACTGTTCTGTTACTGGGAGGGAGACATACTACACTGTTCTGTTACTGGGAGGGAGACATAACACACTGTTCTGTTACTGGGAGGGAGACATAACACACTGTTCTGTTACTGGGAGGGAGACATAACACTGCTCTGTTACTGGGAGGGAGACATACTACACTGTTCTGTTACTGGGAGGGAGACATACTACACTGTTCTGTTACTGGGAGGGAGACATAACACACTGTTCTGTTACTAGGAGGGAGACATAACACACTGTTCTGTTACTGGGAGGGAGACGTAGCACACTGTTCTGTTACTGGGAGGGAGACATAACACACTGTTCTGTTACTGGGAGGGAGACATAACACACTGTTCTGTTACTGGGAGGGAGACATAACACACTGTTCTGTTACTGGGAGGGAGACATAACACACTGCTCTGTTACTGGGAGCGAGACATAATACACTGTTCTGTTACTGGGAGGGAGACATAACACACTGTTCTGTTACTGGGAGGGAGACATAGCACACTGTTCTGTTATTAGGAGGGAGACATAACACACTGTTCTGTTACTGGGAGGGAGACATACTACACTGTTCTGTTACTGGGAGGGAGGCATAAAACACTGTTATGTTACTGGGAGGGAGACATACTACACTGTTCTGTTACTGGGAGGGAGACATACTACACTGTTCTGTTACTGGGAGGGAGACATAACACACTGTTCTGTTACTGGGAGGGAGACATAACACACTGTTCTGTTACTGGGAGGGAGACGTAACACACTGTTCTGTTACTGGGAGGGAGGCATAACACACTGTTCTGTTACTGGGAGGGAGACATAACACACTGTTCTGTTACTGGGAGGGAGGCATAGCACACTGTTCTGTTACTGGGAGGGAGCCATAACACACTGTTCTGTTACTGGGAGGGAGACATAACACTGCTCTGTTACTGGGAGGGAGACATACTACACTGTTCTGTTACTGGGAGGGAGACATACTACACTGTTCTGTTACTGGGAGGGAGACATAACACACTGTTCTGTTACTGGGAGGGAGACATAACACACTGTTCTGTTACTGGGTGGGAGACATAACACAATGTTCTGTTACTGGGAGGGAGGCATAACACACTGTTCTGTTACTGGGAGGGAGACATAACACACTGTTCTGTTACTGGGAGGGAGACATAACACACTGTTCTGTTACTGGGAGGGAGACATAACACACTGTTCTGTTACTGGGAGGGAGGCATAACACACTGTTCTGTTACTGAGAGGGAGACATACTACACTGTTCTGTTACTGGGAGGGATACACACTACACTGTTCTGTTACTGGGAGGGAGGCATAACACACTGTTCTGTTACTGGGAGGGAGACATACTACACTGTTCTGTTACTGGGAGGGAGACATACTACACTGTTCTGTTACTGGGAGGGAGACATACTACACTGTTCTGTTACTGGGAGGGAGACATAACACACTGTTCTGTTACTGGGAGGGAGACGTAGCACACTGTTCTGTTACATGGAGGGAGACGTAGCACACTGTTCTGTTACTGGGAGGGAGACATAACACACTGTTCTGTTACTGGGAGGGAGACATAACACACTGTTCTGTTACTGGGAGGGAGACATAACACACTGCTCTGTTACTGGGAGGGAGACATAATACACTGTTCTGTTACTGGGAGGGAGACATAACACACTGTTCTGTTACTGGGAGGGAGACATAGCACACTGTTCTGTTATTAGGAGGGAGACATAACACACTGTTCTGTTACTGGGAGGGAGACATACTACACTGTTCTGTTACTGGGAGGGAGGCATAAAACACTGTTATGTTACTGGGAGGGAGACATACTACACTGTTCTGTTACTGGGAGGGAGACATACTACACTGTTCTGTTACTGGGAGGGAGCCATAACACACTGTTCTGTTACTGGGAGGGAGACATAACAATGCTCTGTTACTGGGAGGGAGACATACTATACTGTTCTGTTACTGGGAGGGAGACATACTACACTGTTCTGTTACTGGGAGGGAGA
This sequence comes from Salmo trutta, assembly GCF_901001165.1. Taxonomy (NCBI): domain Eukaryota; kingdom Metazoa; phylum Chordata; class Actinopteri; order Salmoniformes; family Salmonidae; genus Salmo; species Salmo trutta. The sequence goes on from NC_042958.1 coordinate 42,660,056, forward strand.
CATAACACACTGTTCTGTTACTGGGAGGGAGACATAACACACTGTTCTGTTACTGGGAGGGAGACATAACACAATGTTCTGTTACTGGGAGGGAGGCATAACACACTGTTCTGTTACTGGGAGGGAGACATAACACACTGTTCTGTTACTGGGAGGGAGACATAACACACTGTTCTGTTACTGGGAGGGAGACATAACACACTGTTCTGTTACTGGGAGGGAGGCATAACACACTGTTCTGTTACTGAGAGGGAGACATACTACACTGTTCTGTTACTGGGAGGGATACACACTACACTGTTCTGTTACTGGGAGGGAGGCGTAACACACTGTTCTGTTACTGGTAGGGAGACATACTACACTGTTCTGTTACTGGGAGGGAGACATACTACACTGTTCTGTTACTGGGAGGGAGACATACTACACTGTTCTGTTACTGGGAGGGAGACATAACACACTGTTCTGTTACTGGGAGGGAGACGTAGCACACTGTTCTGTTACTGGGAGGGAGACGTAGCACACTGTTCTGTTACTGGAAGGGAGACATAACACACTGTTCTGTTACTGGGAGGGAGACATAACACACTGTTCTGTTACTGGGAGGGAGACATAACACACTGTTCTGTTACTGGGAGGGAGACATAACACACTGTTCTGTTACTGGGAGGGAAACGTAACACACTGTTCTGTTACTGGGAGGGAAACGTAACACACTGTTCTGTTACTGGGAGGGAGACATAACACACTGTTCTGTTACTGGGAGGGAGACATACTACACTTTTCTGTTACTGGGAGGGAGACGTAATACATAACACACTGTTCTGTTACTGGGAGGGAAACATAACACACTGTTCTGTTACTGGGAGGGAGACATAACACTGCTCTGTTACTGGGAGGGAGACATACTACACTGTTCTGTTACTGGGAGGGAGACATACTACACTGTTCTGTTAATGGGAGGGAGACATAACACACTGTTCTGTTACTGGGAGGGAGACATAACACACTGTTCTGTTACTGGGAGGGAGACGTAACACACTGTTCTGTTACTGGGAGGGAGGCATAACACACTGTTCTGTTACTGGGAGGGAGACATAACACACTGTTCTTTTACTGGGAGGGAGGCATAACACACTGTTCTGTTACTGGGAGGGAGCCATAACACACTGTTCTGTTACTGGGAGGGAGACATAACACTGCTCTGTTACTGGGAGGGAGACATACTACACTGTTCTGTTACTGGGAGGGAGACATACTACACTGTTCTGTTACTGGGAGGGAGACATAACACACTGTTCTGTTACTGGGAGGGAGACATAACACACTGTTCTGTTACTGGGAGGGAGACATAACACAATGTTCTGTTACTGGGAGGGAGGCATAACACACTGTTCTGTTACTGGGAGGGAGACATAACACACTTTTCTGTTACTGGGAGGGAGGCATAACACACTGTTCTGTTACTGGGAGGGAGACATACTACACTGTTCTGTTACTGGGAGGGATGCATACTACACTGTTCTGTTACTGGGAGGGAGGCATAACACACTGTTCTGTTACTGGGAGGGAGACATACTACACTGTTCTGTTACTGGGAGGGAGACATACTACACTGTTCTGTTACTGGGAGGGAGACATACTACACTGTTCTGTTACTGGGATGGAGACATAACACACTGTTCTGTTACTGGGAGGGAGACGTAGCACACTGTTCTGTTACTGGGAGGGAGACATAACACACTGTTCTGTTACTGGGAGGGAGACATAACACACTGTTCTGTTACTGGGAGGGAGACATACTACACTGTTCTGTTACTGGGAGGGAGACATAACACACTGTTCTGTTACTGGGAGGGAGACATAACACACTGTTTTGTTACTGGGAGGGAAACGTAACACACTGTTCTGTTACTGGGAGGGAAACGTAACACACTGTTCTGTTACTGGGAGGGAGACATAACACACTGTTCTGTTACTGGGAGGGAGACATACTACACTTTTCTGTTACTGGGAGGGAGACGTAATACATAACACACTGTTCTGTTACTGGGAGGGAAACATAACACACTGTTCTGTTACTGGGAGGGAAACATAACACACTGTTCTGTTACTGGGAGGGAGACTGTGACAATTAAACATTCAGCCATGTAGGACAGGAAATTAACCTGAAGAGAGGAGAGGAGGAGAGGAGGGTGACTATCAGAGCAGTCCATTCAGCCATTCAGAAGTACAGGAAATGAACCAGAGGAGAGGAGGAAGATGACTATTAGAACAGGCCATTCAGCCATTCGGAAGGAAAGGAAATGAAGAGCCGTTGTACTGCTGCTAGCTAATTGAGCTAGTTAGAGATCTCAGGTTTCTGTAACTTGATACTTAACAATAAAAACGCAACCATTGTGGAACAGAAACTGCCACAAAAGTTTTTATGTTCATAAGGCTAATACTGTAACTTGAAAATGTTTCAAATATCTTAAATATGCAGCAGTAAGTGACTGAAATGCATCAGAAAGGAATTGTAAAGTTTTTAGGAAGACATCAGGGAAGCTCATCAGACAGAAGCTAGCCTTTTAGGGGCCCCCCAACCTCACAGGGAATATACGTTAGTGCTCCCTTCTTGGCAGTAGTAGATACGTCATTTTTTGTTGTTGTTGTGTCGAAGTACATTTTCTGCATTTTTACCATGAGGTGCATTTTTTAAAATTTGTTACGAATTTTAAAGCAAATTTTCTGCCATTTTACACAGCTTGCCATGACTTATGCCATGTTCAAATTATATCTGAGTGAGAGGGACAAACAAAATCAATGGGGACACCCTAGAGGTCAGGGTCCATGACCACATGCCCTGTGTGCTGGGTCAGTAATTTGGTAATGATTACTACAAGGTTTGAATAGCTGATGAGACTACCTTATCAAGCAAGTACATTTTGTTTTTAGTTTGACATGGGCTAATTGAGTGACTGTCAGTGAATGAAATGACAAGAGAAAAATTGCTGATTCACAACCAAAATGTAGAAATTGCACCTTGTGTGTTCTACTATTCTAACTCTGAACAGTAAGTCGGGACCCCGACTGAGTTCCCCCTTCCAGCGGGCCAAACCAAATGTCGTTGCGGGACAAGTTTGGAGCAGGCCCTGCTCTAAAGACATGAAAGTACATCACTCTCCTGGGTTGACAACTTCCACTACTGTGTCATCAATCAATCAATCAATCAATCAATCAAATGTATTTATAAAGCTATTTTACATCAGCAGATGTCACAAAGTGCTGCACAGAAACCCAACCTAAAACCCCAAACAGCAAGCATTGCAGATGTAGCGGTGGCTAGGAAAAACTCCCTAGAAAGGCAGGAACCTCGGAAGAAACTTAGAGAGGAACTAGGCTCTGAGGTGTGGCCAGTCCTCTTCTGGCTGTGCCAGGTGGAGATTACAAGACTACATAGCCATTTAAGGCCAGATTGTTCTTCAAGATGTTCAAACGTTCATAGACGACCAGCAGGTTCAAATAATAATCACAGTGGTTGTAAAGGGTGCAACAGGTCAGTACCTCAGGAGTAAATGTCAGTTGGCTTTTCATAGCCTAGCATTCAGAGGTCGAGACAGCAGGTGCGGTAAAAGGAGTGAGAGTCGAAAACAGCAGGTCCGGGACAAGGTAGCACGTCCGGTGAACAGGTCAGTGTTCCATAGCCGCAGGCAGAACAGTTGAAACTGGAGCAGCAGCACAACCAGCTGGACTGGGGACAGCAAGGAGTCATCATGCCAGGTAGTCCTGGGGCATGGTCCTAGGGCTCAGGTCCTCTGGGAGAGGAGGGAGAGAGAAAGAATTAGAGGGAGCATACTTAAATTCACACGGGACACCAGATAAGACAGGAGAATTACACAACATGTAACAGTCTGACCCTAGCCCACCGGCACATAGACTATTGCAGTATAGATACTGGAGACTGAGACAAGGGTGGGTCGGGGGACACTGGCAACCCGTCCGACAATACCCCCGGACAGACCACCAACTTACTGCCCTGAGACAAGGCTAAGTATAGCTACGAA
>NC_042958.1:42669098-42681771 GCF_901001165.1 Salmo trutta
AAATACAGCAGTGCTAAGAACAACCTCTCACAATACCCATAGCAAATACACTCCTAATTGTAGGACCTTCAATCAGAGGCAACGGTAACCAGCTGCCTCCAATTGAAGGCCTCAATCCCTAAACATGGAAATAAACCCCCTAGAACCGACATAGAAATATACAATATAGAACTTCACCAAAAAACCCCGGACTAATAAATCAAATGCCCCTCTACATAAACACACACTCAAAACCATATAAAACAAATACCCCCTGCCACGTCCTGACCAAACTATAATAACAAATAACCCCTTTACTGGTCAGGACGTGACAGTACCCCCCCCCCCCCCCAAAGGTGCAGACCCCGGATGCACCTAACAACAAAAATATCTACAAAATTAAACCCCTAAACTAAAGGGAGGGAAGGGAGGGTGGCTGCCGGCACCGACGGCTCCCGTGCTACACCCCCCCTCCCCAAACCTCCTACAGTGGAGGTGGCTCAGGCCTTAGTCCCCCACCTGACCAGTCCACCCCTACTGAATACCTCGGCCTGATGCATGTCACTGTAGACCCTGGACTGTACTCTGGGAGCTCCGGACTGTAATGGCGGCTCTGGGAGCTCTGGACTGTAGGGCGTCTCTGGGAGCTCCGGACTGTAGGGCGACTCTGGGAGCTCCGGACTGTAGGGCGACTCACTCGGTTCCGGACTGTAGGCCGACTCACTCGGTTCCGGACTGTAGGCGGACTCACTCGGTTCCGGACAGTAGGCCGACTCACTCGGTTCCGGACTGTAGGCCGTCTCACCCGGTTCCGGATAGTAGGCCGTCTTACTCGGTTCCGGACAGTGGGCCATCACTCTTGGTTCCGGACAGTGGGCCTTCTCTCTATGGAGCACTGTCGCCGGAAGCTCTGGACGAGGCACTGTCGCCGGAAGTTCTGGACGAGGCACTGTTGCCGGACACTCTGGACGAGGTATTGTCGTCAGAAGCTCGGGACTGGGCTGACACACTGGAACCCTGATGCGTGGGGCTGGTACTGGAGGTATCAGACTGGAGACACGCACCTCAAGGCTAGTGCGAGGAGCGGGAACAGGACGAACTGGACTGGGCTGACACACTGGAAGCCTGGTGCGTGGTGCTGGTACTGGCGGTACCAGATTGGAGACACGCACCTCAGGGCTAGTGCGAGGAGCAGGAACAGGATACACTGGGCTGTGAAGCATTACTGGCGGTCTGGAGCATACAACCCCTACGGCCTGAGTGCTCACTCGAGCATGGCACTTGCGAGGGGCTGAAATCATTTTCACCGGACTATTCGTGCGCATAGGCGAGATCGTGCGCACTTCCGCATAGTACGGTGCTCCTCTGATCCTCTGTTCCCCATAATAATCACGGATAGTTGGCTCAGGTCTACTGCCTGCCCTAGCCAAACTACCCGTGTGCCCCCCTAAAATTTTCTGGGGCTGCCTATCCGGCTTCCTTGCCAGCCGTGTTCCCATATAATAATCCCGGTCTTCACTCCACCTTCGCTGTTCCTCCCTCGCTATTTCCACCTGTGTCCATGGGAGGCGATCCCTTCCAGCCTGGATCTCCTCCCATGTGTAGGATCCTTTACCCTCCAAGATGTCTTCCCAAGTCCAGTACACCTTATAGTCCACCTGCTGCTCCTTTCTCCGCTGCTTGGTCCGTTGGAGGTGGGAGGTTCTGTCACGATCGTCGTAGTGAATGGACCAAGGCGCAGCGAGTCGAGTGCTCATCTTAACTTTATTAGTGAACACTTAAATAAACAAAACAAGAAATGAACGAACTAACAGTCTTGCAGGCTAAATACAGCAGTGCTAAGAACAACCTCCCACAATACCCATAGCAAATACAATCCTAATTATAGGACCTTCAATCAGATGCAACAATAACCAGCTGCCTCCAATTGAAGGCCCCAATCCCAATACCTAAACATAGAAATAAACCCCCTAGAACCGACATAGAAATATACAATATAGAACTTAACCAAAAAAAATGGACTAATAAATCAAACGCCCATCTACATAAACACACATTCAAAACCATATAAAACAAATACCCCCTGCCACGTCCTGACCAAACTATAATAACAAATACCCCTTTACTGGTCAGGACGTGACATGTAGTGTTAGTTTCATTCAGTTTGTAACCTACATTTATAACTGTAGTGTTAGTTTCCTTCAGTTTGTAACCTACATTTATAACTGTAGTGTTAGTTTCCTTCAGTTTGCATCCTACATTTATAACTGTAGTGTTAGTTTCCTTCAGTTTGTATCCTACATTTATAACTGTTACTGTAGTGTTAGTTTCCTTCAGTTTGAAACCTACATTTATAACTGTAGTGTTAGTTTCCTTCAGTTTGTAACCTACATTTATAACTGTAGTGTTAGTTTCCTTCAGTTTGTAACCTACATTTATAACTGTAGTGTTAGTTTCCTTCAGTTTGCATCCTACATTTATAACTGTAGTGTTAGTTTCCTTCAGTTTGTATCCTACATTTATAACTGTTACTGTAGTGTTAGTTTCCTTCAGTTTGAAACCTACATTTATAACTGTAGTGTTAGTTTCCTTCAGTTTGTAACCTACATTTATAACTGTAGTGTTATTTTCCTTCAGTTTGCATCCTACATTTATAACTGTAGTGTTAGTTTCCTTCAGTTTGTATCCTACATTTATAACTGTTACTGTAGTGTTAGTTTCCTTCAGTTTGAAACCTACATTTATAACTGTAGTGTTAGTTTCCTTCAGTTTGTATCCTACATTTATAACTGTTACTGTAGTGTTAGTTTCCTTCAGTTTGAAACCTACATTTATAACTGTAGTGTTAGTTTCCTTCAGTTTGTATCCTACATTTATAACTGTTACTGTAGTGTTAGTTTCCTTCAGTTTGAAACCTACATTTATAACTGTAGTGTTAGTTTCCTTCAGTTTGTATCCTACATTTATAACTGTTACTGTAGTGTTAGTTTCCTTCAGTTTGAAACCTACATTTATAACTGTAGTGTTAGTTTCCTTCAGTTTGTAACCTACATTTATAACTGTAGTGTTAGTTTCCTTCAGTTTGTATCCTACATTTATAACTGTTACTGTAGTGTTAGTTTCCTTCAGTTTGTATCCTACATTTATAACTGTAGTGTTAGTTTCCTTCAGTTTGTATCCTACATATATAACTGTTACTGTAGTGTTAGTTTCCTTCAGTTTGTATCCTACATTTATAACTGTAGTGTTAGTTTCCTTCAGTTTGTAGCCTACATTTATAACTGTAGTGTTAGTTTCCTTCAGTTTGTATCTTACATTTATAACTGTAGTGTTAGTTTCCTTCAGTTTGTATCCTACATTTATAACTGTAGTGTTAGTTTCCTTCAGTTTGTATCCTACATTTATAACTGTAATGTTAGTTTCCTTCAGTTTGTAACCTACATTTATAACTGTAGTGTTAGTTTCCTTCAGTTTGTAAGCTACATTTATAACTGTAGTGTTAGTTTCCTTCAGTTTGCATCCTACATTTATAACTATAGTGTTAGTTTCCTTCAGTTTGTATCCTACATTTATAACTGTTACTGTAGTGTTAGTTTCCTTCAGTTTGAAACCTACATTTATAACTGTAGTGTTAGTTTCCTTCAGTTTGTAACCTACATTTATAACTGTAGTGTTAGTTTCCTTCAGTTTGCATCCTACATTTATAACTGTAGTGTTAGTTTCCTTCAGTTTGCATCCTACATTTATAACTGTAGTGTTAGTTTCCTTCAGTTTGTATCCTACATTTATAACTGTTACTGTAGTGTTAGTTTCCTTCAGTTTGAAATCTACATTTTTAACTGTAGTGTTAGTTTCCTTCAGTTTGTATCCTACATTTATAACTGTTACTGTAGTGTTAGTTTCCTTCAGTTTGAAACCTACATTTATAACTGTAGTGTTAGTTTCCTTCATTTTGTAACCTACTTTTATAACTGTAGTGTTAGTTTCCTTCAGTTTGTATCCTACATTTATAACTGTAGTGTTAGTTTCCTTCAGTTTGTATCCTACATTTATAACTGTTACTGTAGTTTTAGTTTCCTTCAGTTTGTATCCTACATTTATAACTGTTACTGTAGTGTTAGTTTCCTTCAGTTTGTATCCTACATTTATAACTGTTACTGTAGTTTCCTTCAGTTTGTATCCTACATTTATAACTGTTACTGTAGTGTTAGTTTCCTTCAGTTTGTATCCTACATTTATAACTGCAGTGTTAGTTTCCTTCAGTTTGTAACCTACATTTATAACTGTAGTGTTAGTTTCCTTCAGTTTGTAACCTACATTTATAACTGTAGTGTTAGTTTCCTTCAGTTTGCATCCTACATTTATAACTGTAGTGTTAGTTTCCTTCAGTTTGTATCCTACATTTATAACTGTTACTGTAGTGTTAGTTTCCTTCAGTTTGAAACCTACATTTATAACTGTAGTGTTAGTTTCCTTCAGTTTGTAACCTACATTTATAACTGTAGTGTTATTTTCCTTCAGTTTGCATCCTACATTTATAACTGTAGTGTTAGTTTCCTTCAGTTTGTATCCTACATTTATAACTGTTACTGTAGTGTTAGTTTCCTTCAGTTTGAAACCTACATTTATAACTGTAGTGTTAGTTTCTTTCAGTTTGTATCCTACATTTATAACTGTTACTGTAGTGTTAGTTTCCTTCAGTTTGAAACCTACATTTATAACTGTAGTGTTAGTTTCCTTCAGTTTGTATCCTACATTTATAACTGTTACTGTAGTGTTAGTTTCCTTCAGTTTGAAACCTACATTTATAACTGTAGTGTTAGTTTCCTTCAGTTTGTATCCTACATTTATAACTGTTACTGTAGTGTTAGTTTCCTTCAGTTTGAAACCTACATTTATAACTGTAGTGTTAGTTTCCTTCAGTTTGTAACCTACATTTATAACTGTAGTGTTAGTTTCCTTCAGTTTGTATCCTACATTTATAACTGTTACTGTAGTGTTAGTTTCCTTCAGTTTGTATCCTACATTTATAACTGTAGTGTTAGTTTCCTTCAGTTTGTATCCTACATTTATAACTGTTACTGTAGTTTTAGTTTCCTTCAGTTTGTATCCTACATTTATAACTGTTACTGTAGTGTTAGTTTCCTTCAGTTTGTATCCTACATTTATAACTGTAGTGTTAGTTTCCTTCAGTTTGTAGCCTACATTTATAACTGTAGTGTTAGTTTCCTTCAGTTTGTATCTTACATTTATAACTGTAGTGTTAGTTTCCTTCAGTTTGTATCCTACATTTATAACTGTAGTGTTAGTTTCCTTCAGTTTGTATCCTACATTTATAACTGTAGTGTTAGTTTCCTTCAGTTTGTAGCCTACATTTATAACTGTAGTGTTAGTTTCCTTCAGTTTGTATCCTACATTTATAACTGTTACTGTAGTTTCCTTCAGTTTGTATCCTACATTTATAACTGTTACTGTAGTGTTAGTTTCCTTCAGTTTGTATCCTACATTTATAACTGTAGTGTTAGTTTCCTTCAGTTTGTATCCTACATTTATAACTGTTACTGTAGTGTTAGTTTCCTTCAGTTTGTAACCTACATTTATAACTGTAGTGTTAGTTTCCTTTAGTTTGCATCCTACATTTATAACTGTAGTGTTAGTTTCCTTCAGTTTGTATCCTACATTTATAACTGTTACTGTAGTGTTAGTTTCCTTCAGTTTGAAACCTACATTTATAACTGTAATGTTAGTTTCCTTCAGTTTGTAACCTACATTTATAACTGTAGTGTTAGTTTCCTTCAGTTTGTAAGCTACATTTATAACTGTAGTGTTAGTTTCCTTCAGTTTGCATCCTACATTTATAACTATAGTGTTAGTTTCCTTCAGTTTGTATCCTACATTTATAACTGTTACTGTAGTGTTAGTTTCCTTCAGTTTGAAACCTACATTTATAACTGTAGTGTTAGTTTCCTTCAGTTTGTAACCTACATTTATAACTGTAGTGTTAGTTTCCTTCAGTTTGCATCCTACATTTATAACTGTAGTGTTAGTTTCCTTCAGTTTGCATCCTACATTTATAACTGTAGTGTTAGTTTCCTTCAGTTTGTATCCTACATTTATAACTGTTACTGTAGTGTTAGTTTCCTTCAGTTTGAAACCTACATTTATAACTGTAGTGTTAGTTTCCTTCAGTTTGTATCCTACATTTATAACTGTTACTGTAGTGTTAGTTTCCTTCAGTTTGAAACCTACATTTATAACTGTAGTGTTAGTTTCCTTCATTTTGTAACCTACTTTTATAACTGTAGTGTTAGTTTCCTTCAGTTTGTATCCTACATTTATAACTGTTACTGTAGTGTTAGTTTCCTTCAGTTTGTATCCTACATTTATAACTGTAGTGTTAGTTTCCTTCAGTTTGTATCCTACATTTATAACTGTTACTGTAGTGTTAGTTTCCTTCAGTTTGAAACCTACATTTATAACTGTAGTGTTAGTTTCCTTCAGTTGTAACCTACATTTATAACTGTAGTGTTAGTTTCCTTCAGTTTGCATCCTACATTTATAACTGTAGTGTTAGTTTCCTTCAGTTTGCATCCTACATTTATAACTGTAGTGTTAGTTTCCTTCAGTTTGTATCCTACATTTATAACTGTTACTGTAGTGTTAGTTTCCTTCAGTTTGAAACCTACATTTTTAACTGTAGTGTTAGTTTCCTTCAGTTTGTATCCTACATTTATAACTGTTACTGTAGTGTTAGTTTCCTTCAGTTTGAAACCTACATTTATAACTGTAGTGTTAGTTTCCTTCATTTTGTAACCTACTTTTATAACTGTAGTGTTAGTTTCCTTCAGTTTGTATCCTACATTTATAACTGTTACTGTAGTGTTAGTTTCCTTCAGTTTGTATCCTACATTTATAACTGTAGTGTTAGTTTCCTTCAGTTTGTATCCTACATTTATAACTGTTACTGTAGTTTTAGTTTCCTTCAGTTTGTATCCTACATTTATAACTGTTACTGTAGTGTTAGTTTCCTTCAGTTTGTATCCTACATTTATAACTGTTACTGTAGTTTCCTTCAGTTTGTATCCTACATTTATAACTGTTACTGTAGTGTTAGTTTCCTTCAGTTTGTATCCTACATTTATAACTGCAGTGTTAGTTTCCTTCAGTTTGTAACCTACATTTATAACTGTAGTGTTAGTTTCCTTCAGTTTGTAACCTACATTTATAACTGTAGTGTTAGTTTCCTTCAGTTTGTATCCTACATTTATAACTGTAGTGTTAGTTTCCTTCAGTTTGTATCCTACATTTATAACTGTTACTGTAGTGTTAGTTTCCTTCAGTTTGAAACCTACATTTATAACTGTAGTGTTAGTTTCCTTCAGTTTGTAACCTACATTTATAACTGTAGTGTTATTTTCCTTCAGTTTGCATCCTACATTTATAACTGTAGTGTTAGTTTCCTTCAGTTTGTATCCTACATTTATAACTGTTACTGTAGTGTTAGTTTCCTTCAGTTTGAAACCTACATTTATAACTGTAGTGTTAGTTTCCTTCAGTTTGTATCCTACATTTATAACTGTTACTGTAGTGTTAGTTTCCTTCAGTTTGAAACCTACATTTATAACTGTAGTGTTAGTTTCCTTCAGTTTGTATCCTACATTTATAACTGTTACTGTAGTGTTAGTTTCCTTCAGTTTGAAAACTACATTTATAACTGTAGTGTTAGTTTCCTTCAGTTTGTATCCTACATTTATAACTGTTACTGTAGTGTTAGTTTCCTTCAGTTTGAAACCTACATTTATAACTGTAGTGTTAGATTCCTTCAGTTTGTATCCTACATTTATAACTGTTACTGTAGTGTTAGTTTCCTTCAGTTTGTATCCTACATTTATAACTGTAGTGTTAGTTTCCTTCAGTTTGTATCCTACATTTATAACTGTTACTGTAGTTTTAGTTTCCTTCAGTTTGTATCCTACATTTATAACTGTTACTGTAGTGTTAGTTTCCTTCAGTTTGTATCCTACATTTATAACTGTAGTGTTAGTTTCCTTCAGTTTGTAGCCTACATTTATAACTGTAGTGTTAGTTTCCTTCAGTTTGTATCTTACATTTATAACTGTAGTGTTAGTTTCCTTCAGTTTGTATCCTACATTTATAACTGTAGTGTTAGTTTCCTTCAGTTTGTATCCTACATTTATAACTGTAGTGTTAGTTTCCTTCAGTTTGTAGCCTACATTTATAACTGTAGTGTTAGTTTCCTTCAGTTTGTATCCTACATTTATAACTGTTACTGTAGTTTCCTTCAGTTTGTATCCAACATTTATAACTGTTACTGTAGTGTTAGTTTCCTTCAGTTTGTATCCTACATTTATAACTGTAGTGTTAGTTTCCTTCAGTTTGCATCCTACATTTATAACTGTAGTGTTAGTTTCCTTCAGTTTGTAAGCTACATTTATAACTGTAGTGTTAGTTTCCTTCAGTTTGCATCCTACATTTATAACTATAGTGTTAGTTTCCTTCAGTTTGTATCCTACATTTATAACTGTTACTGTAGTGTTAGTTTCCTTCAGTTTGAAACCTACATTTATAACTGTAGTGTTAGTTTCCTTCATTTTGTAACCTACATTTATAACTGTAGTGTTAGTTTCCTTCAGTTTGCATCCTACATTTATAACTGTAGTGTTAGTTTCCTTCAGTTTGCATCCTACATTTATAACTGTAGTGTTAGTTTCCTTCAGTTTGTATCTTACATTTATAACTGTAGTGTTAGTTTCCTTCAGTTTGTATCCTACATTTATAACTGTAGTGTTAGTTTCCTTCAGTTTGTATCCTACATTTATAACTGTAGTGTTAGTTTCCTTCAGTTTGTAGCCTACATTTATAACTGTAGTGTTAGTTTCCTTCAGTTTGTATCCTACATTTATAACTGTTACTGTAGTTTCCTTCAGTTTGTATCCAACATTTATAACTGTTACTGTAGTGTTAGTTTCCTTCAGTTTGTATCCTACATTTATAACTGTAGTGTTAGTTTCCTTCAGTTTGCATCCTACATTTATAACTGTAGTGTTAGTTTCCTTCAGTTTGTATCCTACATTTATAACTGTTACTGTAGTGTTAGTTTCCTTCAGTTTGAAACCTACATTTATAACTGTAATGTTAGTTTCCTTCAGTTTGTAACCTACATTTATAACTGTAGTGTTAGTTTCCTTCAGTTTGTAAGCTACATTTATAACTGTAGTGTTAGTTTCCTTCAGTTTGCATCCTACATTTATAACTATAGTGTTAGTTTCCTTCAGTTTGTATCCTACATTTATAACTGTTACTGTAGTGTTAGTTTCCTTCAGTTTGAATCCTACATTATAACTGTAGTGTTAGTTTCCTTCAGTTTGTAACCTACATTTATAACTGTAGTGTTAGTTTCCTTCAGTTTGCATCCTACATTTATAACTGTAGTGTTAGTTTCCTTCAGTTTGCATCCTACATTTATAACTGTAGTGTTAGTTTCCTTCAGTTTGTATCCTACATTTATAACTGTTACTGTAGTGTTAGTTTCCTTCAGTTTGAAACCTACATTTATAACTGTAGTGTTAGTTTCCTTCAGTTTGTATCCTACATTTATAACTGTTACTGTAGTGTTAGTTTCCTTCAGTTTGAAACATACATTTATAACTGTAGTGTTAGTTTCCTTCATTTTGTAACCTACTTTTATAACTGTAGTGTTAGTTTCCTTCAGTTTGTATCCTACATTATAACTGTTACTGTAGTGTTAGTTTCCTTCAGTTTGTATCCTACATTTATAACTGTAGTGTTAGTTTCCTTCAGTTTGTATCCTACATTTATAACTGTTACTGTAGTTTTAGTTTCCTTCAGTTTGTATCCTACATTTATAACTGTTACTGTAGTGTTAGTTTCCTTCAGTTTGTATCCTACATTTATAACTGTTACTGTAGTTTCCTTCAGTTTGTATCCTACATTTATAACTGTTACTGTAGTGTTAGTTTCCTTCAGTTTGTATCCTACATTTATAACTGCAGTGTTAGTTTCCTTCAGTTTGTAGCCTACATTTATAACTGTAGTGTTAGTTTCCTTCAGTTTGTATCTTACATTTATAACTGTAGTGTTAGTTTCTTTCAGTTTGTATCCTACATTTATAACTGTAGTGTTAGTTTCCTTCAGTTTGTATCCTACATTTATAACTGTAGTGTTAGTTCCTTCAGTTTGTAGCCTACATTTATAACTGTAGTGTTAGTTTCCTTCAGTTTGTATCCTACATTTATAACTGTTACTGTAGTTTCCTTCAGTTTGTATCCTACATTTATAACTGTTACTGTAGTGTTAGTTTCCTTCAGTTTGTATCCTACATTTATAACTGTAGTGTTAGTTTCCTTCAGTTTGTAACCTACATTTATAACTGTAGGTTAGTTTCCTTCAGTTGCATCCTACATTTATAACTGTAGTGTTAGTTTCCTTCAGTTTGTATCCTACATTTATAACTGTTACTGTAGTGTTAGTTTCCTTCAGTTTGAAACCTACATTTATAACTGTAGTGTTAGTTTCCTTCAGTTTGTAACCTACATTTATAACTGTTTATGTTAGTTTCCTTCAGTTTGCATCCTACATTTATAACTGTAGTGTTAGTTTCCTTCAGTTTGTATCCTACATTTATAACTGTTTACTGTAGTGTTAGTTTCCTTCAGTTTGAAACCTACATTTATAATGTAGTGTTAGTTTTCCTTCAGTTGTATCCTACATTTATAACTGTTACTGTAGTGTTAGTTTCCTTCAGTTTGAAACCTACATTTATAACTGTAGTGTTAGTTTCCTTCAGTTTGTATCCTACATTTATAACTGTTACTGTAGTGTTAGTTTCCTTCAGTTTGAAACCTACATGTATAACTGTAGTGTTAGTTTCCTTCAGTTTGTAACCTACATTTATAACTGTAGTGTTAGTTTCCTTCAGTTTGTATCCTACATTTATAACTGTTACTGTAGTGTTAGTTTCCTTCAGTTTGTATCCTACATTTATAACTGTAGTGTTAGTTTCCTTCAGTTTGTATCCTACATTTATAACTGTTACTGTAGTTTTAGTTTCCTTCAGTTTGTATCCTACATTTATAACTGTAGTGTTAGTTTCCTTCAGTTTGTAGCCTACATTTATAACTGTAGTGTTAGTTTCCTTCAGTTTGTATCTTACATTTATAACTGTAGTGTTAGTTTCCTTCAGTTTGTATCCTACATTTATAACTGTAGTGTTAGTTTCCTTCAGTTTGAATCCTACATTTATAACTGTAGTGTTAGTTTCCTTCAGTTTGTAGCCTACATTTATAACTGTAGTGTTAGTTTCCTTCAGTTTGTTTCCTACAATTTATAACTGTTACTGTGTAGTTTCCCTTCAGTTTGTATCCTACATTTAAACTGTTACTGTAGTGTTAGTTTCCTTCAGTTTGTATCCTACATTTATAACTGTAGTGTTAGTTTCCTCAGTTTGTATCCTACATTTATAACTGTTACTGTAGTGTTAGTTTCCTTCAGTTTGTAACCTACATTTATAACTGTAGTGTTAGTTTCCTTCAGTTTGCATCCTACATTATAACTGTAGTTTAGTTTCCTTCAGTTTGTATCCTACATTGATAACTGTTACTGTAGTGTAGTTTCCCTTCAGTTTGAAACCTACATTTATAACTGTAGTGTTAGTTTCTTTCAGTTTGTAACCTACATTTATAACTGTAGTGTTAGTTTCCTTCAGTTTGTAACCTACATTTATAACTGTAGTGTTAGTTTCCTTCAGTTTGCATCCTACATTTATAACTGTAGTGTTAGTTTCCTTCAGTTTGGTATCCTACATTTATAAACTGTTCTGTAGTGTTAGTTTTCCTTCAGTTTGAAACCTACATTTATAACTGTAGTGTTAGTTTCCTTCAGTTTGTAACCTACATTTATAATGTTTATGTTAGTTTCCTTCAGTTGCATCCTACAGTTATAACTGTAGTGTTAGTTTCCTTCAGTTTTGTATCCTACATTTATAACTGTTACTGTAAGTGTTAGTTTCCTTCAGTTTGAAACCTACATTTATAAATGTAGTGTTAGTTTCCTTCAGTTGTATCCTACATTTATAACTGTTACTGTAGTGTTAGTTTCCTTCAGTTTGAAACCTACATTTTAACTGTAGTGTTAGTTTCCTTCAGTTTGTATCCATACATTTATAACTGTTACTGTAGTGTTAGTTTCCTTCAGTTTGAAACCTACATGTAAACTGTAGTGTTAGTTTTCCTTCAGTTTGTAACCTACATTATAACTGTAATGTTAGTTTCCTTCAGTTTGTATCCTACATTTATAACTGTTACTGGAGTGTTAGTTTCCTTCAGTTTGTATCCTACATTTATAACTGTAGTGTAGTTTCCTTCAGTTTGTATCCTACATTTATAACTGTTACTGTAGTTTAGTTTCCTTCAGTTTGTATCCTACATTTATAACTGTAGTGTTAGTTTCCTTCAGTTTGTATCCTACATTTATAACTGTAGTGTTAGTTTCCTTCAGTTTGTTTCTACATTTATAACTGTAGTGTTAGTTTCCTTCAGTTTGTATCCTACATATAACTGTGTTAGTTTCCTTCAGTTTGTATCCTACATTTATAACTGTAGTGTAGTTTCCTTCAGTTGTAGCCTTACATTTATAACTGTAGTGTTAGTTTCCT
>NC_042958.1:42761412-42876412 GCF_901001165.1 Salmo trutta
GCATTGGCATAATAACAGTATGGCTGAGATAATAAACAGTATGGCATTGGGATAATAACAGTATGGCATGAGATAATAACAGTATGGCTGAGATAATAAAAGTATGGCATTGAGATAATAAAAGTATGGCATTGGGATAAGAACAGTATTGCTGAGATAATAACAATATGGCATTGAGATAATAACAGTATGGCTGAGATAATAACAGTATGGCATTGGGATAATAACAGTATGGCATTGGGATAATAACAGTATGGCTGAGATAATAACAGTATAGCTGAGATAATAACAGTATGGCATTGGCATAATAACAGTATGGCTGAGATAATAACAGCATGGCATTGGGATAATAACAGTATGGCATGAGATAATAAAAGTCTGACGTTGAGATAAATAACAGTATGGCATTGCGATAATAACAGTATGGCTGAGATAATAACAGTATAGCTGAGATAATAACAGTATGGCATTGGCATAATAACAGTATGGCATTGCGATAATAACAGTATGGGCATTCGGGATAAAACAGTAGGGCATTGAGATAATAACAGTATGGGATTGAGAAATAACAGAATCGCATTAAGATAATAACAGTATGGCATTGAGATAATAACAGTATCGCATTGGAATAATAACAGTATGGCATTGAGATAATAACAGTATGGCATTAAGATAATAACAGTATGGCATTGAGATAATAACAGTATGGCATCGGGATAATAACCAGTATGGCATTGGGATAACAACAGTATGGCTGAGATAATAACAGTATAGCTGAGATAATAACAGTATGGCATTGGCATAATAACAGTATGGCTGAGATAATAACAGTATGGCATTGGGATAATAAACAGTATGGCTGAGGTAATAACAGTATGGCATTGGGATAATAAACAGTGTGGCATTGGGATAATAACCAGTATGGCTGAGATAATAACAGTATGGCATTGAGGCTGGCATTGAGATAATAACAGTATGGCATTGAGATAATAAAAGTATGGCTGAGATAATAACAGTATGGCATTGCGATAATAACAGTATGGCTGAGATAATAACAGTATAGCTGAGATAATAACAGTATGGCATTGGCATAATAACAGTATGGCTGAGGTAATAACAGTATGGCATTGGGATAATAATAGTATGGCATTGAGATGATAACAGTATGGCATTGAGATAATAACAGTATGGCATTGGGATCATAACAGTATGGCATTGAGATAATAACAGTATAGCTGAGATAATAACAGTATGGCATTGGCTTAATAACAGTATTGCTGAGATAATAACAGTATAGCTGAGATAATAACAGTATGGCATTGGCATAATAACAGTATGGCTGAGATAATAACAGTATAGCTGAGATAATAACAGTATGGCATTGGCATAATAACAGTATGGCTGAGATAATAACAGTATGGCATTGGGATAATAACAGTATGGCATTGAGATAATAACAGTATGGCATTGGGATAATAACAGTATGGCATTGAGATAATAACAGTATGGCATTGAGATAATAACAGTATGGCATTGGGATAATGACAGTATGGATTGGGAAAATAACAGTACGGCATTGAGATAATAACAGTGTGGCATTGAGATAATAACAGTATGGCATTGAGATAATAACAGTATGGCATTGAGATAATAACAGTATGGTATTAAGATAATAACAGCATGGCATTGAGATAATAACAGTATGGCATTGGGATAATGACAGTATGGCATTGGGATAATAACAGTATGGCATTGGGATAATAACAGTGTGGCATTGGGATAATAACAGTATGACATTGAGATAATAACAGTATGGCTGAGATAATAACAGTATGGCATTGAGATAATAACAATATGGCATTAAGATAATAACAGTATGGCATTGAGATAATAACAGTGTGGCATTGGGATAATAACATTATGGCATTGGGATAATACCAGTATGGCGTTGAGATAATAACAGTATGGCATTGGATAATAACAGTATGGCATTGAGATAATAACAGTATGGCATTGAGATAATAACAGTATGGCATTGAGGTAATAACAGTATGGCTGAGATTATAACAGTATGGCATTGAGATAATAACAGTATGGCATTGAGATAATAACAGTATGGCATTGGGATAATAACAGTATGGCATTGAGATAATAACAGTATGGCTGAGATAATAACAGTATGGCATTGAGATAATAACAGTATGGCATTGAGATAATAACAGTATGGCTGAGATAATAAAAGTATGGCACTGGGATAATAACAGTATGGCATTTGAATAATAACAGTATGGCATTGAGATAATAACAGTATGCCAATAAGATAATAACAGTATGGCATTGGGATAATAACAGTATGGCTGAGATAATAACAGTATAGCTGAGATAATTACAGTATGGCATTGGCATAATAACAGTATGGCTGAGATAATAACAGTATGGCATTGGGATAATAACAGTATGGCATTGAGATAATAACAGTATGGCTGAGATAATAACAGTATGGCATTGAGATAATAAAAGTATGGCATTGGGATAAGAACAGTATTGCTGAGATAATAACAATATGGCATTGAGATAATAACAGTATGGCTGAGATAATAAAAGTATGGCACTGGGATAATAACAGTATGGCATTGCGATAATAACAGTATGGCATTGAGATAATAACAGTATGGCATTGAGATAATAACAGTATGGCATTGAGAAATAACAGAATCGCATTAAGATAATAACAGTATGGCATTGGGATAATAACAGTATGGCATTTGAATAATAACAGTATGGCATTGAGATAATAACAGTATGGCATTAAGATAATAACAGTATGGCATTGAGAGAATAACAGTATGGCATTGGGATAATAACAGTATGGCATTGGGATAATAACAGTATGGCTGAGATAATTACAGTATGGCATTGGCATAATAACAGTATGGCTGAGATAATAACAGTATGGCATTGGGATAATAACAGTGTGGCACTGGGATAATAACAGTATGGCTGAGATAATAACAGTATGGCATTGGGATAATAACAGTATGGCATTGAGATAATAACAGTATGGCTGAGATAATAACAGTATGGCATTGAGATAATAACAGTATGGCATTGGGATAAGAACAGTATTGCTGAGATAATAACAATATGGCATTGAGATAATAACAGTATGGCTGAGATAATAACAGTATGGCACTGGGATAATAACAGTATGGCATTGCGATAATAACAGTATGGCTGAGATAATAACAGTATAGCTGAGATAATAACAGTATGGCATTGGCATAATAACAGTATGGCTGAGGTAATAACAGTATGGCATTGGGATAATAACAGTATGGCATTGAGATAATAACAGTATGGCCTTGAGATAATAACAGTATGGCATTGAGAAATAACAGAATCGCATTAAGATAATAACAGTATGGCATTGAGATAATAACAGTATCGCATTGGAATAATAACAGTATGGCATTGAGATAATAACAGTATGGCATTAAGATAATAACAGTATGGCATTGAGATAATAACAGTATGGCATTGGGATAATAACAGTATGGCATTGGGATAATAACAGTATGGCTGAGATAATAACAGTATAGCTGAGATAATAACAGTATGGCATTGGCATAATAACAGTATGGCTGAGATAATAACAGCATGGCATTGGGATAATAACAGTATGGCATTGAGATAATAAAAGTCTGACGTTGAGATAATAACAGTATGGCATTGCGATAATAACAGTATGGCTGAGATAATAACAGTATAGCTGAGATAATAACAGTATGGCATTGGCATAATAACAGTATGGCATTGCGATAATAACAGTATGGCATTGGGATAATAACAGTAGGGCATTGAGATAATAACAGTATGGGATTGAGAAATAACAGAATCGCATTAAGATAATAACAGTATGGCATTGAGATAATAACAGTATCGCATTGGAATAATAACAGTATGGCATTGAGATAATAACAGTATGGCATTAAGATAATAACAGTATGGCATTGAGATAATAACAGTATGGCATCGGGATAATAACAGTATGGCATTGGGATAACAACAGTATGGCTGAGATAATAACAGTATAGCTGAGATAATAACAGTATGGCATTGGCATAATAACAGTATGGCTGAGATAATAACAGTATGGCATTGGGATAATAACAGTATGGCTGAGATAATAACAGTATGGCATTGGGATAATAACAGTGTGGCATTGGGATAATAACAGTATGGCTGAGATAATAACAGTATGGCATTGGGATAATAACAGTATGGCATTGAGATAATAAAAGTATGGCGTTGAGATAATAACAGTATGGCATTGCGATAATAACAGTATGGCTGAGATAATAACAGTATAGCTGAGATAATAACAGTATGGCATTGGCATAATAACAGTATGGCTGAGGTAATAACAGTATGGCATTGGGATAATAATAGTATGGCATTGAGATGATAACAGTATGGCATTGAGATAATAACAGTATGGCATTGGGATCATAACAGTATGGCATTGAGATAATAACAGTATAGCTGAGATAATAACAGTATGGCATTGGCTTAATAACAGTATGGCTGAGATAATAACAGTATAGCTGAGATAATAACAGTATGGCATTGGCATAATAACAGTATGGCTGAGATAATAACAGTATAGCTGAGATAATAACAGTATGGCATTGGCATAATAACAGTATGGCTGAGATAATAACAGTATGGCATTGGGATAATAACAGTATGGCATTGAGATAATAACAGTATGGCATTGGGATAATAACAGTATGGCATTGAGATAATAACAGTATGGCATTGAGATAATAACAGTATGGCATTGGGATAATGACAGTATGGATTGGGAAAATAACAGTACGGCATTGAGATAATAACAGTGTGGCATTGAGATAATAACAGTATGGCATTGAGATAATAACAGTATGGCATTGAGATAATAACAGTATGGTATTAAGATAATAACAGCATGGCATTGAGATAATAACAGTATGGCATTGGGATAATGACAGTATGGCATTGGGATAATAACAATATGGCATTGGGATAATAACAGTGTGGCATTGGGATAATAACAGTATGACATTGAGATAATAACAGTATGGCTGAGATAATAACAGTATGGCATTGAGATAATAACAATATGGCATTAAGATAATAACAGTATGGCATTGAGATAATAACAGTGTGGCATTGGGATAATAACATTATGGCATTGGGATAATACCAGTATGGCGTTGAGATAATAACAGTATGGCATTGGGATAATAACAGTATGGCATTGGGATAATAACAGTATGGCTGAGATAATAACAGTATGGCATTGGGATAATAACAGTATGGCTGAGATAATAACAGTATGGCATTGGGACAATAACAGTATGGCATTGAGATAATAACAGTATGGCATTGAGATAATAACAGTATGGCATTAAGATAATAACGGTATGGCATTGGGATAATAACAGTATGGCTGAGATAATAACAGTATAGCTGAGATAATTACAGTATGGCATTGGCATAATAACAGTATGGCTGAGATAATAACAGTATGGCATTGGGATAATAACAGTATGGCATTGAGATAATAACAGTATGGCTGAGATAATAACAGTATGGCATTTGAATAATAACAGTATGGCATTGAGATAATAACAGTATGGCATTAAGATAATAACAGTATGGCATTGGGATAATAACAGTATGGCTGAGATAATAACAGTATAGCTGAGATAATTACAGTATGGCATTGGCATAATAACAGTATGGCTGAGATAATAACAGTATGGCATTGGGATAATAACAGTATGGCATTGAGATAATAACAGTATGGCTGAGATAATAACAGTATGGCATTGAGATAATAAAAGTATGGCATTGGGATAAGATCAGTATTGCTGAGATGATAACAATATGGCATTGAGATAATAACAGTATGGCTGAGATAATAAAAGTATGGCACTGGGATAATAACAGTATGGCATTGCGATAATAACAGTATGGCTGAGATAATAACAGTATAGCTGAGATAATAACAGTATGGCATTGGCATAATAACAGTATGGCTGAGGTAATAACAGTATGGCATTGGGATAATAACAGTATGGCATTGAGATAATAAAAGTCTGACGTTGAGATAATAACAGTATGGCATTGCGATAATAACAGTATGGCTGAGATAATAACAGTATAGCTGAGATAATAACAGTATGGCATTGGCATAATAACAGTATGGCATTGCGATAATAACAGTATGGCATTGGGATAATAACAGTAGGGCATTGGGATAATAATAGTATGGCATTGAGATAATAACAGTATGGCATTGAGATAATAACAGTATGGCATTGAGAAATAACAGAATCGCATTAAGATAATAACAGTATGGCATTGAGATAATAACAGTATCGCATTGGAATAATAACAGTATGGCATTGAGATAATAACAGTATGGCATTAAGATAATAACAGTATGGCATTGCGATAATAACAGTATGGCTGAGATAATAACAGTATGGCTGAGATAATAAAAGTATGGCACTGGGATAATAACAGTATGGCATTTGAATAATAACAGTATGGCATTGAGATAATAACAGTATGGCATTAAGATAATAACAGTATGGCATTGGGATAATAACAGTATGGCTGAGATAATAACAGTATAGCTGAGATAATTACAGTATGGCATTGGCATAATAACAGTATGGCTGAGATAATAACAGTATGGCATTGGGATAATAACAGTATGGCATTGAGATAATAACAGTATGGCTGAGATAATAACAGTATGGCATTGAGATAATAAAAGTATGGCATTGGGATAAGATCAGTATTGCTGAGATAATAACAATATGGCATTGAGATAATAACAGTATGGCTGAGATAATAAAAGTATGGCACTGGGATAATAACAGTATGGCATTGCGATAATAACAGTATGGCTGAGATAATAACAGTATAGCTGAGATAATAACAGTATGGCATTGGCATAATAACAGTATGGCTGAGGTAATAACAGTATGGCATTGGGATAATAACAGTATGGCATTGAGATAATAAAAGTCTGACGTTGAGATAATAACAGTATGGCATTGCGATAATAACAGTATGGCTGAGATAATAACAGTATAGCTGAGATAATAACAGTATGGCATTGGCATAATAACAGTATGGCATTGCGATAATAACAGTATGGCATTGGGATAATAACAGTAGGGCATTGGGATAATAACAGTATGGCATTGAGATAATAACAGTATGGCATTGAGAAATAACAGAATCGCATTAAGATAATAACAGTATGGCATTGAGATAATAACAGTATCGCATTGGAATAATAACAGTATGGCATTGAGATAATAACAGTATGGCATTAAGATAATAACAGTATGGCATTGAGATAATAACAGTATGGCATCGGGATAATAACAGTATGGCATTGGGATAATAACAGTATGGCTGAGATAATAACAGTATAGCTGAGATAATAACAGTATGGCATTGGCATAATAACAGTATGGCTGAGATAATAACAGTATGGCATTTTGATAATAACAGTATGGCTGAGATAATAACAGTATGGCATTGGGATAATAACAGTGTGGCATTGGGATAATAACAGTATGGCTGAGATAATAACAGTATGGCATTGGGATAATAACAGTATGGCATTGAGATAATAAAAGTATGGCGTTGAGATAATAACAGTATGGCATTGCGATAATAACAGTATGGCTGAGATAATAACAGTATGGCATTTTGATAATAACAGTATGGCTGAGATAATAACAGTATGGCATTGGGATAATAACAGTATGGCATTGGCATAATAATAGTATGGCATTGAGATGATAATAGTATGGCATTGAGATAATAACAGTATGGCATTGGGATCATAACAGTATGGCATTGAGATAATAACAGTATAGCTGAGATAATAACAGTATGGCATTGGCTTAATAACAGTATGGTTGAGATAATAACAGTATAGCTGAGATAATAACAGTATGGCATTGGCATAATAACAGTATGGCTGAGATAATAACAGTATAGCTGAGATAATAACAGTATGGCATTGGCATAATAACAGTATGGCTGAGATAATAACAGTATGGCATTGGGATAATAACAGTATGGCATTGAGATAATAACAGTATGGCATTGGGATAATAACAGTATGGCATTGAGATAATAACAGTATGGCATCGGGATAATAACAGTATGGCATTGAGATAATAACAGTATTGCTGAGATAATAACAGTATAGCTGAGATAATAACAGTATGGCATTGGCATGATAACAGTATGGCTGAGATAATAACAGTATGGCATTTTGATAATAACAGTATGGCTGAGATAATAACAGTATGGCATTGGGATAATAACAGTGTGGCATTGGGATAATAACAGTATGGCTGAGATAATAACAGTATGGCATTGGGATAATAACAGTATGGCATTGAGATAATAACAGTATAGCTGAGATAATAACAGTATGTCATTGGCATAATAACAGTATGGCTGAGATAATAACAGTATAGCTGAGATAATAACAGTATGGCATTGGCATAATAACAGTATGGCTGAGATAATAACAGTATGGCATTGGGATAATAACAGTATGGCATTGAGATAATAAAAGTATGGCATTGGGATAATAACAGTATGGCATTGAGATAATAACAGTATGGCATTGAGATAATAACAGTATGGCATTGGGATAATGACAGTATGGATTGGGAAAATAACAGTATGGCATTGAGATAATAACAGTGTGGCATTGAGATAATAACAGTATGGCATTGAGATAATAACAGTATGGCATTGAGATAATAACAGTATGGTATTAAGATAATAACAGTATGGCATTGAGATAATAACAGTATGGCATTGGGATAATGACAGTATGGCATTGGGATAATAACAGTATGGCATTGGGATAATAACAGTGTGGCATTGGGATAGTAACAGTATGACATTGAGATAATAACAGTATGGCATTAAGATAATAACAGTATGGCATTGAGATAATAACAGTATGGCATCGGGATAATAACAGTATGGCATTGGGATAATAACAGTATGGCTGAGATAATAACAGTATAGCTGAGATAATAACAGTATGGCATTGGCATAATAACAGTATGGCTGAGATAATAACAGTATGGCATTGGGATAATAACAGTATGGCTGAGATAATAACAGTATGGCATTGGGATAATAACAGTGTGGCATTGGGATAATAACAGTGTGGCACTGGGATAATAACAGTATGGCATTGGGATAATAACAGTATGGCTGAGATAATAAAAGTATAGCTGAGATAATAACAGTATGGCATTTGGCATAATAACAGTATGGCTGAGATAATAACAGTATGGCATTGGGATAATAACAGTATGGCTGAGATAATAACAGTATGGCATTGGGATAATAACAGTATGGCATTGGGATAATAACAGTGTGGCACTGGGATAATAACAGTATGGCTGAGATAATAACAGTATGGCATTGGGATAATAACAGTATGGCATTGAGATAATAACAGTATGGCTGAGATAATAACAGTATGGCATTGAGATAATAAAAGTATGGCATTGGGATAAGAACAGTATTGCTAAGATAATAACAATATGGCATTGAGATAATAACAGTATGGCTGAGATAATAACAGTATGGCACTGGGATAATAACAGTATGGCATTGCGATAATAACAGTATGGCTGAGATAATAACAGTATAGCTGAGATAATAACAGTATGGCATTGGCATAATAACAGTATGGCTGAGGTAATAACAGTATGGCTTTGGGATAATAACAGTATGGCATTGAGATAATAAAAGTCTGACGTTGAGATAATAACAGTATGGCATTGCGATAATAACAGTATGGCTGAGATAATAACAGTATAGCTGAGATAATAACAGTATGGCATTGGCATAATAACAGTATGGCATTGCGATAATAACAGTATGGCATTGGGATAATAACAGTAGGGCATTGGGATAATAATAGTATGGCATTGAGATAATAACAGTATGGCATTGAGATAATAACAGTATGGCATTGAGAAATAACAGAATCGCATTAAGATAATAACAGTATGGCATTGAGATAATAACAGTATCGCATTGGAATAATAACAGTATGGCATTGAGATAATAACAGTATGGCATTAAGATAATAACAGTATGGCATTGAGATAATAACAGTATGGCATCGGGATAATAACAGTATGGCATTGGGATAATAACAGTATGGCTGAGATAATAACAGTATAGCTGAGATAATAACAGTATGGCATTGGCATAATAACAGTATGGCTGAGATAATAACAGTATGGCATTGGGATAATAACAGTATGGCTGAGATAATAACAGTATGGCATTGGGATAATAACAGTGTGGCATTGGGATAATAACAGTATGGCTGAGATAATAACAGTATGGCATTGGGATAATAACAGTATGGCATTGAGATAATAAAAGTATGGCGTTGAGATAATAACAGTATGGCATTGCGATAATAACAGTATGGCTGAGATAATAACAGTATAGCTGAGATAATAACAGTATGGCATTGGCATAATAATAGTATGGCATTGAGATGATAATAGTATGGCATTGAGATAATAACAGTATGGCATTGGGATCATAACAGTATGGCATTGAGATAATAACAGTATAGCTGAGATAATAACAGTATGGCATTGGCTTAATAACAGTATGGCTGAGATAATAACAGTATAGCTGAGATAATAACAGTATGGCATTGGCATAATAACAGTATGGCTGAGATAATAACAGTATGGCATTGGGATAATAACAGTATGGCATTGGCATAATAACAGTATGGCTGAGATAATAACAGTATGGCATTGGGATAATAACAGTATGGCATTGAGATAATAACAGTATGGCATTGGGATAATAACAGTATGGCATTGAGATAATAACAGTGTGGCATTGAGATAATAACAGTATGGCATTGAGATAATAACAGTATGGCATTGAGATAATAACAGTATGGTATTAAGATAATAACAGTATGGCATTGAGATAATAACAGTATGGCATTGGGATAATGACAGTATGGCATTGGGATAATAACAGTATGGCATTGGGATAATAACAGTGTGGCATTGGGATAATAACAGTATGACATTGAGATAATAACAGTATGGCATTAAGATAATAACAGTATGGCATTGAGATAATAACAGTATGGCATCGGGATAATAACAGTATGGCATTGGGATAATAACAGTATGGCTGAGATAATAACAGTATAGCTGAGATAATAACAGTATGGCATTGGCATAATAACAGTATGGCTGAGATAATAACAGTATGGCATTGGGATAATAACAGTATGGCTGAGATAATAACAGTATGGCATTGGGATAATAACAGTGTGGCATTGGGATAATAACAGTATGGCTGAGATAATAACAGTATGGCATTGGGATAATAACAGTATGGCATTGAGATAATAAAAGTATGGCGTTGAGATAATAACAGTATGGCATTGCGATAATAACAGTATGGCTGAGATAATAACAGTATAGCTGAGATAATAACAGTATGGCATTGGCATAATAACAGTATGGCTGAGGTAATAACAGTATGGCATTGGGATAATAATAGTATGGCATTGAGATGATAATAGTATAGCATTGAGATAATAACAGTATGGCATTGG
Source organism: Salmo trutta (assembly GCF_901001165.1). Classification (NCBI taxonomy): domain Eukaryota; kingdom Metazoa; phylum Chordata; class Actinopteri; order Salmoniformes; family Salmonidae; genus Salmo; species Salmo trutta. Next base: position 42,773,135 of record NC_042958.1, read on the forward strand.
GATCATAACAGTATGGCATTGAGATAATAACAGTATAGCTGAGATAATAACAGTATGGCATTGGCTTAATAACAGTATGGCTGAGATAATAACAGTATAGCTGAGATAATAACAGTATGGCATTGGCATAATAACAGTATGGCTGAGATAATAACAGTATAGCTGAGATAATAACAGTATGGCATTGGCATAATAACAGTATGGCTGAGATAATAACAGTATGGCATTGGGATAATAACAGTATGGCATTGAGATAATAACAGTATGGCATTGGGATAATAACAGTATGGCATTGAGATAATAACAGTATGGCATTGAGATAATAACAGTATGGTATTGGGATAATGACAGTATGGATTGGGAAAATAACAGTATGGCATTGAGATAATAACAGTGTGGCATTGAGATAATAACAGTATGGCATTGAGATAATAACAGTATGGCATTGAGATAATAACAGTATGGTATTAAGATAATAACAGTATGGCATTGAGATAATAACAGTATGGCATTGGGATAATGACAGTATGGCATTGGGATAATAACAGTATGGCATTGGGATAATAACAGTGTGGCATTGGGATAATAACAGTATGACATTGAGATAATAACAGTATGGCTGAGATAATAACAGTATGGCATTGAGATAATAACAGTATGGCATTAAGATAATAACAGTATGGCATTGAGATAATAACAGTGTGGCATTGGGATAATAACATTATGGCATTGGGATAATACCAGTATGGCGTTGAGATAATAACAGTATGGCATTGGATAATAACAGTATGGCACTGAGATAATAACAGTATGGCATTGAGATAATAACAGTATGGCATTGAGGTAATAACAGTATGGCTGAGATTATAACAGTATGGCATTGAGATAATAACAGTATGGCATTGAGATAATAACAGTATGGCATTGGGATAATAACAGTATGGCATTGGCATAATAACAGTATGGCTGAGATAATAACAGTATGGCATTGAGATAATAACAGTATGGCATTGGGATAATAACAGTATGGCTGAGATAATAACAGTTTGGCATTGGGATAATAACAGTATGGCTGAGATAATAACAGTATGGCTGAGATAATAACAGTATGGCATTGGGACAATAACAGTATGGCATTGAGATAATAACAGTATGGCATTGAGATAATAACAGTATGGCATTGAGATAATAACAGTATGGCATTGAGATAATACCAGTATGGCATTGGGATAATAACAGTATGGCATTGGGATAATAACAGTGTGGCATTGGGATAATAACAGTATGGCTGAGATAATAACAGTATGGCATTGGGATAGTAACAGTATGGCATTGCGATAATAACAGTATGGCTGAGATAATAACAGTATGGCATTGAGATAATAACAGTATGGCATTGGGATAATAACAGTATGGCTGAGATAATAACAGTATGGCATTGGGATAATAACAGTATGGCTGAGATAATAACAGTATGGCATTGGGACAATAACAGTATGGCATTGAGATAATAACAGTATGGCATTGAGATAATAACAGTATGGCATTGGGATAATAACAGTATGGCATTGGGATAATAACAGTATGGCATTGGGATAATAACAGTATGGCATTGAGATAATAACAGTATGGCATTGGGATAATAACAGTATGGCATTGGCATAATAACAGTATGGCTGAGATAATAACAGTATGGCATTGAGATAATAACAGTATGGCATTGGGATAATAACAGTATGTCTGAGATAATAACAGTTTGGCATTGGGATAATAACAGTATGGCTGAGATAATAACAGTATGGCTGAGATAATAACAGTATGGCATTGGGACAATAACAGTATGGCATTGAGATAATAACAGTATGGCATTGAGATAATAACAGTATGGCATTGAGATAATAACAGTATGGCATTGAGATAATACCAGTATGGCATTGGGATAATAACAGTATGGCATTGGGATAATAACAGTGTGGCATTGGGATAATAACAGTATGGCTGAGATAATAACAGTATGGCATTGGGATAGTAACAGTATGGCATTGCGATAATAACAGTATGGCTGAGATAATAACAGTATGGCATTGAGATAATAACAGTATGGCATTGGGATAATAACAGTATGGCTGAGATAATAACAGTATGGCATTGGGATAATAACAGTATGGCTGAGATAATAACAGTATGGCATTGGGACAATAACAGTATGGCATTGAGATAATAACAGTATGGCATTGAGATAATAACAGTATGGCATTGGGATAATAACAGTATGGCATTGGGATAATAACAGTATGGCATTGGGATAATAACAGTATGGCATTGGGATAATAACAGTATGGCATTGGGATAATAACAGTATGGCATTGAGATAATAACAGTATGGCATTGGGATAATAACAGTATGGCATTGGGATAATAACAGTATGGCATTGGGATAATAACAGTATGGCATTGAGATAATAACAGTATGACTGAGATAATAACAGTGTGGCTGAGATTTACATTACATTTACGTCATTTAGCAGACGTTCTTATCCAGAGTGACTTACAAATTGGTGCATTCACCTTATGATATTAACAGTATGGCATTGGGATAATAACAGTATGTCTGAGAGGCTGAGATAATAACAGTATGGCATTGGGATAATACCAGTGTGGCATTGGGATAATAACAGTGTGGCATTGGGATAATAACAGTGTGGCATTGGGATAATAACAGTGTGGCATTGGGATAATAACAGTATGGCATTGGGATAATAACAGTGTGGCATTGGGATAATAACAGTATGGCAATGGGATGGTAACAGTATGGCATTGGGATAATAACAGTAAGGCATTGGTATAATAACAGTATGGCATTGAGATATTAACAGTATGGCTGAGATAATAACAGTATGGCATTGGAATAATAACAGTGTGGCATTGGGATAGTAACAATATGGCATTGGGATAATAACAGTATGGCATTGGGATAATAACAGTATGGCTGAGATAATAACAGTATGGCATTGGGATAATGACAGTATGGATTGGGATAATAACAGTATGGCTGAGATAATAACAGTATGGCATCGGGATAATAACAGTATGGCTGAGATAATAACATTATGGATTGGGATAATAACAGTATGGCTGAGATAATAACAGTATGGCATCGGGATAATATAAAAACAAAGATGAAAATATATCTTTACTACAGTACCAGCAACTTCACACCCTTTCTGTCTCTTCGCACACCTTTTCATAGGAATTCAACTATTGCTATTTTTGTTTTAGTGCATAATGCTGATCTCTGAAAAAGTTATGATCCAAATGGATGTTTTTTTCTCATCATTTCTATTCTAGGGAGCTGCAACACAACCTTTAACCTGCTGTTGTTCACTGAGCACAACCTGGGTGAGTGACACTCAATACTCTGCTGTTCTGTTTGTGGTGGACAATGACGTTGTAACGACTCAGATAGTCATTGGGGTTGAGGCTAGGGCATTCATCAGGTGATCAGACTGATGTATGTGTGGTAGATGGAAACACATTTGGGTTTCTCCAATATGGCCTTTGAGCTGTTTGCCTTTTTGTTTTGAACTTGGTTCTCCATTCAGAGTCAATTGCAATGATGATGTGACAGTATAGTACGTCAAATGCCTCTGTAGCCTTAACGTTTTCTAATATTGCCTCAAAGGCCTCTAATGTTGCCTCAAGGCCTCTAATGTTGCCTCAAAGGCCTCTACTGTTGTCTCAAATGCCTCTAAGTTAACTCAAAGGTCTCTAATGTTGCCAGGCTTGGTGTGGCTTCACAGCCTGTTCCCAGGCCTTGGTTTGCTGTAACTCTGCACCCTTCATCCCTCTATTCCTTCCTCTTCCTCATCTTCCTCTCTCAAAGGTCTCCTCTCCCCACAGAGCTAGTTGCCTTTCTCTCATTTCAACTTCAAACTAAGGGAGGACAAAGATGAGATCAACCTCAATACATACTGTACAGTTACTGCTATCAAGTACAGGGAAAAACAACAAGTGGCTGTGAGAACTACATAGTCCATGAGGCGGGAAGAGAAGAAGTCGAGTATGTGTTGAAAAATGTTGGGTCTGGTTCCCTTTCTAAATCACTTTCCTTACAGCATTTATTTGTGTGTGTGTGTCTCTTGGAAGGAGCACAGTAAGAACTCTCTCACCCTGTTCGTCTTGACTGAGTAGGTTTCTTGAGGATGATGTTCATCTCTCCATTACCGGTGGTTTCCCTGCTGGCTGCTGGAAACCGGGCCCGCCCAGCTCGACACTCGCGGCAAGCATTGTGTACACCCTCAGCCTGCCTCAGCCCAGACTTTCCTGTCTTTCTGTCTTCTGCTTGGGGCTTTCCTGGAAGCATGTCTGAGGGCTGAGATAGGGGTTGGACTGAGACAGGGCTGTGCTGTGCTGAGATGGGGACAGTGCTTGTTACAGGACAGCTGTAGCCTACTGTACAGTAGCCCTCCCAGGAGCTTTAAAACCCTAATCCAAGTTTATTGGTGTGCACAGGATACATGTGTAAACAGTACAGTGAAATGCTTACTTGCAAGCTCTCCTAAACTCTGCATTACGTATGTATACAAAATAGACAATAAGTCATAAAAAGTAGTAAAACACAAGAAAAATTGTCATAATAATAATAATAAACCACAAACGTCTAATCAGATCAAAAATAGCTATGATCCAAAACCCCAAGTCACCTGACAAGAAGCCAAAGATCCTTGTGTGCCCAGCTAAGAACCGGGATACGGTCTCTGGAAATAGAAGTAGGTATGTTCAATGGCATAGATGAAGAAGAGTGGCTATGTACAGTGTGTGATTTAAGGGAGGTGGAGAATGAACTGCACTGTTTATTTTACTGTACTTCAGATGATGATTTGAGAGCAACCTTATTTGAAAAAAATGCAACAACAAAAACAAAAACTTTTCTTGAGTAGTGATGAAGAAAACCTTGACGGTTTTTCAGAATATAAGTCTTCCTGGTTGCAAATGTTATTTCCTCAGTTTTTTTTCTCACAATTCCTGACAATTAATCCTAGTAAAAAGTTCCTGTCTTAGGTCAGTTAGGATCACCACTTTTTTAAAGAAATGTCAAAATAATAGTAGAGAGAATGATTTATTTCAGCTTTTATTTCTTTCACCACATTCCCAGTGGGTCAGAAGTTTACATACACTCAATTAATATTTGGTAGCATTGCCTTTAACTTGTTTAACTTGGGTCAAACATTTTGGGTAGCCTTCCACAAGCTTCCCACAATAAGTTGGGTGAATTTTGGCCCATTCCTCCTGACAGAGCTGGTGGAACTGAGTCAGGTTTGTAAGCCTCCTTGCTCGCACACGCTTTTTCAGTTCTGCCCACAAATTTTCTATGGGATTGAGATCAGGGATTTGTGATGGCCACTCCAATTCCTTGACTTTGTTGTCCTTAAGCCATTTTTACACAACTTTGAAACTATGCTTGGGGTCATTGTTCATTTGGAAGACCCATTTGCGACCAAGCTTTAACTTCCTGACTGATGTCTTGAGATGTTGCTTCAATATATCCACATAATTGTCCATTGTCATGATGCCATCTATTTTGTGAAGTGCACCAGTCCCTCCTGCAGCAAAGCACCCCCACAACATGATGCTGCCACCCCCATGCTTCACGGTTGGGATGGTGTTCTTCGGCTTGCAAGCCTCCCCTTTTTTCCTCCTAACGTAACGATGGTCATTATGGCCAAACAGTTCTATTTTTGTTTCATCAGACCAGAGGACATTTCTCCAAAAAGTACGATCTTTGTCCCCATGTGCAGTTGCAAACATTAGTCTGGCTTTTTTATGGCACTACCTTGCTGAGCTGCCTTTCAGGTTATGTTGATTTTGGACTCGTTTGACTGTGGATATAGATACTTTTGTACCAGTTTCCTCCAGCATCTTCACAAGGTCCTTTGCTGTTGTTCTGGGATTGATTTGTACTTTTCGCACCAAAGTACGTTCATCTCTAGGAGACAGAACACGTCTCCTTCCTGAGCGGTATGACGGCTGCGTGGTCCCATGGTGTTTATACTTGCGTACTATTGTTTTTACAGATGAACGTGGTACCTTCAGGCGTTTGGAAATTGCTCCCAAGGATGAACCAGACTTGTGGAGGTCTACAATTTTTTTCTGAGGTCTTCGCTGATTTCTTGTGTTTTTCCCATGATGTCAAGCAAAGAGCCACTGAGTTTGAAGGTAGGCCTTGAAATACATCCACAGGTACACATCCAATTGACTCAAATGATGTCAATTAGGCTATCAGAAGCTTCTAAAGCCATGACATCATTTTCGGGAATTTTCCAAGCTGTTTAAATGCACAGTCAACTTAGTGAATGTAAACTTCTGACCCACTAGAATTGTGATACAGTGAATTATAAGTGAAATAATCTGTCTGTAAACAATTTTTGTGAAAAATTGCTTTTGTCATGCATAAAGTAGATGTCCTAACCAACTTGCCAAAACTATAATTTCTTAGCAAGACATTTGTGGAGTGGTTGAAAAACAAGTTTTAATGACTCCAACCTAAGTGTATGTAAACTTCAGACTTCCAACTGTACATGGTACATCATTCGGGATCTGAACTGTGAACAGTTTATTCTTACTGCATTTGTATAAAGTCTTAAGTTTCATATGAATGAATATGAGTAATAACGTCATGTTCAGACAAGTTGAGTTGATGGTTGTTTATCTAGAAGCGTTGCGTGATTCACACATACACGGTTAGTGGTTGACCGCCTAGCATAAACTTTAATAGCAACGATCCACTATGAGTGTGTCGTAGTACACTAGTGCTGTTCTAAACAATGTAATCAACGTTGCTGCAGTATCGTGCCTAAACATTACAGGACCGTATCTCATACCAGACTGATTTCCTAGCTTCGTTCATTCTTCATGCTTGTTATGTAAATAAAACATTTTTGAAGCTCCACAGATCAAAGTGATTGGTTCTGTTGTGGGAATGTTAGAACGTCAGCGTTCTGTGGGAAAAGAGCTGGGATTGTGTCACAAAACTATTCTACGTCCCAAATGGCACCCTATTCCTTATGTAGTGCACTACTTTGACTATGGACCATAGCCCAGCCCATAGGGCCCTGGTCAAAATAGTGGATTATACAAGGGAATATGGTGGGCTTTTGGGATGCATTTTATTGTCCTCAGCCAGACAGAGTCCTTCAGTTACAGTACAGGTTGCCAAGCAACCACACTTTCTGTGTCACTGTCTGTCACAAACCGGCGAAATATGCTATGTATAAACACTGTGAAATGGAAACAGAGGGTTTGACATGACTGGGTTATGATAACCCCAGGGAGAAGGACTTCAATCACCCTATCTCTAAGCTCCCTATCCATGCCAAAGTCTTTGATTCCCTTGTGAACTCTCAGCTAAAGCAGTATTTACAGTGAGGGAAAAAAGTATTTGATCCCCTGCTGATTTTGTACGTTTGCCCACTGACAAAGAAATGATCAGTCTATAATTTTAATGGTAGGTTTATTGAACAGTGAGAGACAGAATAACAACAAAAAAATCCAGAAAAACGCATGTCAAAAATGTTATAAATTGATTTGCATTTTAAGATAAAGCAAAGCGCAGTGACACAAACAACAATACGGAGTTACACATGGAATAAACAAACGTACAGTCAATAACACAATAGAAAAGTCTATATACAGTGTGTGCAAATGAGGTAAGATTAGGGAGGTAAGGCAATAAATAGGCCTTTGTGGCGAAATAAGTACAATTTAGCAATTAAACACTGGAGTGATTGATGTGCAGAAGATGAATGTACAAGTAGAAATACTGGGGTGCAAAGGAGCAAAACTAATAACAATATGTGGAGGAGGTAGTAGGGTGTGCTATTTACAGATGAGCTATGTACAGGTGCAATGATCTGTAAGCTGCTCTGATAGCTGATGCTTAAAGTTAGTGAGGGAGATATGAGTCTCCAGCTTCAGTGATTTTTGCAATTAATTCCAGTCATTGGCAGCAGAGAACTGGAAGGAAAGGCGGCCAAAGGTGGAATTGGCTTTGGCGGTGACCCTGTGAAATATACCTGCTGGAGTGCGTGCTATGGGTGGGTGTTGCTATGGTGACCAGTGAGCTGAGATAAGGCGGGGCTTTACCTAGCAAAGACTTATAGATGACCTGGAGCCAGTGGGTTTGGCGACGAATATGAAGCGAGGGCCAGCCATCAAGAGCATACAGGTAGCAGTGGTGGGTAGTATATGGGGCTTTGATGACGAAACGGATGGCACTGTGGTAGACTGCATCCAATTTGCTGAGTAGAATGTTGGAGGCTATTTTCTAAATGACATCGCAAAAGTCAAGGATCAGTAGGATAGTCAGTTATACGAGGGTATGTTTGCCAGCGTGAGTGAAGGATGCTTTGTTGTGAAATAGGAAGCCGATTCTAGATTTAATTTTGGATTGGAGATGCTTAATATGATTGTGGAAGGAGAGTTTACAGTCTAACCAGACACCTAGGTATTTGTAGTTGTCCACATATTCTAAGTCAAAATCGTCCAGAGTAGTGATGCTAGGCGGGCGGGCAAGTGCAGGCAGCGATTGGTTGAAGAGCATGCATTTAGTTTTACTTACATTTAAGAGCAGTTGGAGGCCATGGAAGGAGAGTTGTATGGCATTGAAGCTCGTCTGGAGGTTAGTTAACACAGTTTCCAAAGAAGGGCCAGAAGTATACAGAATGGTGTTGTCTGCGTAGAGGTGGATCAGAGAATCACCAGCAGCAAGAGCGACATCATTGATGTATACAGAGAAGAGAGTCGGCCCGAGAATTGAACCCTGTGGCACCCCCATAGCGACTGCTAGAGGTCCAGACACACTGAACTCTCTCTGAGAAGTAGTTGGAGACCCAGGCGAGGCAGTCATTTGAGAAACCAAGGCTGTTGAGTCAGCCGATAAGAATGCAGTGATTGACAGAGTCGAAAGCCTTAGCCAGGTCGATGAATACAGCTGCACAGTATTGTCTTTTGTCGATGGTGGTAATTATATTGTTTAGGACCTTGAGCATGGCTGAGGTGCACCCATGACCAGCTCTGAAACCAGATTGCATAGCGGAGAAGGTACGTTGGGATTCTAAATGGTCGGTGATCTGTTTGTTAACTTGGTTTTCGAAGACCTTAGAAAGGCAGGGTAGAATAGATATAGATCTGTAACAGTTTGGGTCTAGAGTGTCTCCCCTTTTGAAGAGGGGGATGACCACGCCAGCTTTCCAATCTTTGGGGATCTCAGACGATACGAAAGAGGTTGAACAGGCTAGTAATAGGGGTTGCAGCAATTGCAGCGGATACATTTAGAAAGAAAGGTTCCAGATTGTCTAGGGTCCAGATTTTAGCAGCTCTTTCATAACATCAGCTACTGTATCTGGATTTGGGTGAAGGTGAAATGGGGAGGATTTGGCAAGTTGCTGTTGGGGGTGCAGAGCTGTTGACCGGGCTAGGGGTAGCGAGGTGGAAAGCATGGCCAGCAGTATAAAAATGCTTATTGAAATTCTCGATTATCTTAGATTTATCGGTGGTGACAGTGTTTCCTAGCCTCAGTGCAGTGGGCAGCTGAGATGAGATGCTCTTATTCTCCATGGACTTTACAGTGTCCCAGAACTTTTGGGAGTTTGTGCTACAGGATGCAAATTTCTGTTTGAAATAGTTAGCCTTTGCTTTCTTAACTGCCTGTGTATATTGGTTCCTAACTTCCCTGAAAAGTTGCATAACGCAGGGGCTATTCGATGTAAATAACCTTTTCCGGGAAGGTCAACACTTGTTGTATTCGGTGCATGTGACAAATAATAAAATACAATTTGATTTGATTCAATTGACCAACATTTGTTCCTAGCCACACTCCGTAACATTGGTCTCAGTAGATAGGTTTCTATCCACTTGGAATATTCTAATATCCTCATAAAGAAAATATATTACATTTTCCACTAGTGGTGTGTTTCCACCAAGCTGACTTGTTGTGGATAAAACTAAGTGTGTGACGATGTAGTGAACACAAAATGTACTCTTTCGCTTAAGTTTTCATGCACCGAATAAAATCTAAAGTTCAATGTGTTTCCATTGCATTTTCAGCTCTAACGATAGTTTTGTCACAAATAGCAAATCTGTCTACTCTGGTCATGGCACATGCCCTCTAGCCAACAGCTCGCAGATACAGTGCGGGCAGGCTGTGTGGGTCAAATGCGCGGGTAGGCTAGACTACATGACAGGATTATTATGGATAAGAGCGAGAATATTTTTATTTGTCAAATGGCAGTCAAGCATTTCTCATCATGTCACCAGAATAAGACCCTCAATATTTAATGGAAAGGAGCATCAAGCTCATCACCATGCACTTTCACCACCCTGTGAAGTTTATCATAATTTATTTAATCTGTAGCCTAATAAACTGCATGTTTTCCAGAGTTGTAATTGGAGGGGGTGGACCACACACCATATTATCATGTGACCCCAGGTTTACTTCGATATGATGGCTATTATACCAATGTTTGCTCATAAAGGCGTTTCCACCGCCATTTCTCACATTATTACTTTCACAGACACTAAACGATTTTGAACGAACACATTATGTCCGCATTTATAAAATTGTACCAAAACTTCCTGTTTCCATCTGTCATAAACGTTGTTAAAGGTAGACCAAAATGCAGCGAGTACGTGAATGCTCATCTTCCTTTTATTGAAGAAAAAAACGAAATACACTTACACAACACAAACAACGAAAAACAGTCCCGTAAGGTGCTCAGACTATACAAGGGAAATAACCACCCACAAACACAAGAGAAAATAAACCCACTTAAATATGGACTCCAATTAGAAGCAACGACAACCAGCTGCCTCTAATTGGAGGTCGTTCCCAAAACTAACATAGATATAGAAAAACTAGAAAACCCACATTGAAATAGAAAACATAGAACATAAACCAAAAACCCCGATACACACTAAACAAACACCCCCTGCCACGCCCTGACCAAACTACAATATCAAATAACCCCTTTTACTGATCAGGACGTGACACCATCACACCATCATTTTTTATATACGGTATGACTTTACTCACATAACAACTATGGATGGAAACATGGTTATTGAAGGGGCTGTCAATTGGTTTAGAAACTATATTGCTGACAGATCACAGTTTGTCTACGCTGAGAATCACAAGTTAAGCTTCCTTGAGATCTTTGTGCCCATTTTAGGTCCTGTGTCGTTCTCCATTTTTATTAACGACCTGGGAAATGGGATGCAACCAGCCAAGTTGCATCTGCATGTAGATGATACGATCATCTATTCAAATGTTCCTGCTCTGGTTCAGGCTGCTGAAGAGCTCCAGGCTGCCCTTTAGTAACTGCAGGCCTCCCTATATGGTCTTAAACTAGTGATGAATGCATAAAAAAAATACATTCATGATCTTTACCAGAGCTCGCTCTCAGCCAGAGAAGGTTAGCATTTTCACATATGGAGGCACATCCATTAAAAAAGTGTCATCCTACAAATACCTAGGTATACAGTTGGATGACAAGCTGTCCTTCAAAGTTCATATGGATAATCTTGTGGGGAAGCTAAAACTGAAAATGTGTTTTTATTTTTTGTGATAAGGCTAGCTTACCATTCAAGGCTAGAAATAATCTTGTTCAAGCCACTTTTCTTTCTGGAATTGATTATGGTGATTCATTGTACATGCATGCAGCCTCTTCTGTGCTACAGAGACTTGGCCTCTGTTTATCATGCATCCTTACGCTTTGTTACTAATGCTAAGTCATTCACCCACCATTGCACCTTGTACCAAATGGTGGGTTGGACCTCACTTTATACTCACAGGCAGCTGTACTGAACCAAAAATATAAACGCAACATGTAAAGTGTTGGTCCCATGTTTCATGAGCTGAAATAAAAGATTACATATATGTTTCCATTGACACAAAAAGCTTTTTTCTCTCAAATGTTGTGCACACATTTGTTTACATCCCTGTTAGTGAGCATTTCTCCTTTGCCAAGATAATCCATCCGCCTGACAGATGTGGCATATCAACAAGCTGATTAAACAGCATGATCATTACACAGGAGCACCTTCTGCTGGGGACAATAAAAGGCCACTATAAAATGTGCAGTTTTGTCAGACAACATAATGTCACAGATGTCTGAAGTTTAGAGGGAGCATACAATTGGCGTGCTGAATGCAGGAATGTCCACCAGAACTGTTACCAGATAATGGAATGTTAATTTCTCTACAATAAGCCGCCTCCAATGTCATTTTAGAGAATTTGGCAGTATGTCCAACTGGCCTCCCAACCACATAACCACGCCAGCCCAGGATTTCCACATCTGACTTATTCACCTGTGGGATCGTCTGCAGTGGTGTAAAAACTACCCAATTGTCATACTTGAGTAAAAGTAAAGATACCTTCATAAAAAATGACTCAAGTAAAAGTGAAAGTCACCCAGTAAAATACTACTGAGTAAAAGTCTAAAAGTATTTGGTTTTAAATCTACTTAAGTATCAAAAGTAAATGTAATTGCTAAAAGTATAAATCATTTCAAATTCCTTATATTAAACAAACCAGACGGCACGATATTCTTGCTTTTTTAAATTTACGGATAGTTAGGGGCACACTCCAACCCTCACACATCATTTACAAACTGAGCAATTGTGTTTGGAGAGTCCACCAGATCAGTGGCAGTAGGGATGACCAGGGATGTTCTCTTGATATGTGCGTTGATTGGACCATTTTCCTGTCCTGCTAAGCATTCAATATGTAACAAGTACTTTTGGGTGTCAGGGAAAATGTATGGAGTGAAACGTACATTATTTTCTTTAGGAATGCAGTGAAGTAAAAGTAAATGTTGTCAAAAATAGAAATAGTAAAGTAAAGTACAGATACCCCAATAAACTACTTAAGGAGTACTTTAAAGTATTTTTAAACTTATTCTGATTAGCTGGGCCTGGCTCCCAAGTGGGTGGGCCTATGCCCTCCCAGGCCCACTCATGGCTGTGCCCCTGCCCAGTAATGTGAAATCCATAGATTAGGGCCAAATGAATTTATTTCAATTGACTGAACTGGAACTCTGTAAAACGGTTGAAATTGTTGGATGTTGCATTTATATGTTTGTTCAGTATACATTCATACTTATTCATTTACAAAGCCCTTCTTTTACAACTAGCAGTTGCCAGACGTGGACTTTAAGTCCCCAGGAACTTTACTGAGTTAGGCAAGACTGCCTTCTCCTATTGTGCACATGAGGCATGCTTCACCTCGATGTATTAGTGCCCCTAAGGCATGCTTCACCTAGATGTATTAGAGCCCCTAAGCAATGCTTCACCCATATGTATTAGTGCCCCTAGGGCATGCTTCACCTAGCTATATTAGTGCCCCTAAGGCATGCTTCAGCAAGATGTATTAGTGCCCCTAGGCAATGTTTCACCTATATGTATTAGTGACCCTAGGGCATGCTTCACCTAGATGTATTAGTGCCCCTAAGCAATGCTTTACCTATATGTATTAGTGCCCCTAAGGCATGCTTCAACTAGATATATTAGTGCCCCTAAGGCATGCTTCACCTAGATGCATTAGTGTCCCTAATGCATGCTTCAGCGAGATATATGAGTGCCCCTAAGGCATGCTCAGCAAGATATATTAGTGCCCCTAAGGCATGCTTCACCTAGATGTATTAGTGCCCCGAGGGCATGCTTCACCTAGATGTATTAGTGCCCCTAGGGCATGCTTCACCTAGATGTATTAGTGCCCCTAAAGCATGCTTCAGCAAGATGTATTAGTGCCCCTAAGGCATGCTTCACCTAGATGTAAATGTAAATGTATTAGTTCCTGTGTTCAGGAAGAGTGTAAATGTTTCCTGTAAGCTGGATCATGTTGTTGTTGTACTGATTGTATTGTATGTTGTTTTTAATGTTGTACTTTTGTTTTGATTGCTGCTGCCTTCTTGGCTAGGTTTCCCTTGCAAAAGAGATTGTATCTCAATGGGCTTTCCCTGGTTAAATAAGGGTTAAATACATGGGCCTCTAAGGAGAAAAGCATTTTACTAACTAGAACAGATCATTTGTGTGACTTGCTTCAACTATTCAAAAGTCATTTTATGGTAAATGTAAAAAGTTTAGAAGCTTAATTGCTATTGGCTAGTGTTGAATATTTTAGGTTAGCGTAGTAGTAGAAGTAATGACTGTATTATAAGTACAGTTGTGGCCAAAAGTTTTGAGAATGACACAAATATTAATTTCCAAAAAGTTTGCTGCTTCAGTGTCTTTAGATATTTTTGTCAGATGTTACTATGGAACACTGAAGTATAATTATAAGCATTTCATAAGTGTCAAAGACTTTTATTGACAATTACATGAAGTTGATGTAAATAGTCAATATTTGCAGTGTTGACCCTTCTTTTTCAAGACATCTGCAATCCGCCCTGGCATACTGTCAATTAACTTCTGGGCCACATGATGACTGATGGCAGCCCATTCTTGCATAATCAATGCTTGGAGTTTGTCAGAATTTGTTGATTTTTGTTTGTCCACCCGCCTCTTGAGGATTGACCACAAGTTCTCAATGGGATTAAGGTCTGGGGAGTTTCCTGGCTTGTCTTCTCTGGACAAGTCTTTTTCCGGATGCCCCAAACAATCGGAAAGGGGATTCATCAGAGAAAATGACTTTACCCCAGTCCTCAGCAGTCCAATCCTTATACCTTTTGCAGAATATCAGTCTGTCCCTGATGTTTTTTCCTGGGGAAAAGTGGCTTCTTTGCTGCCCTTGACACCAGGCCATCCTCCAAAAGTCTTCACCTCACTGTGCGTGGAGATGCACTCACACCTGCCTGCTGCCATTCCTGAGCAAGCTCTGTACTGGTGGTGCCCCGATCCCGCAACTGAATCAACTTTAGGAGACGGTCCTGGCGCTTGCTGGACTTTCTTGGGCGCCCTGAAGCCTTCTTCACAACAATTGAACCGCTCTCCTTGAAGTTCTTGATGATCCGATAAATGGTTGATTAAAGGTGCAATCTTACTGGCAACAATATCCTTGCCTGTGAAGCCCTTTTTGTGCAAAGCAATGATGACGGCACATATTTCCTTGCAGGTAACCACGGTTGAAAGAGGAAGAACAATGATTTCAAACACCACCCTCCTTTTGAAGCGTCTGTTTTTTTTTTACTCAATCAGCATGACAGAGTGAGCTCCAGCTTTCTCCTCATCAACACTCACTCCTGTGTTAATGTAGAGAATCACTGACATGATGTCAGCAGGTACTTTTATTCAGGGCTGAAATGCAGTGGAAATGTTTTTGGGGGATTCAGTTCATTTGCATGGCAAAGAGGGACTCATCTGATCACTCTTCATAACATTCTGGAGTATATGCAAATTTCCATCATACAAACTGAGGCAGCAGACTTTGTGAAAATTAATATTTGTGTAATTCTCAACTTTTGGCCACAACTGTAGTAGAGGAAAAGTCACCTTAAGTGGGATAAAACTGGACCTATGAGCTGGAGCTACAGTAAAGACCTGGATAAATAACGGGAGCTACAGTAAAGACCTGGATAAAGACCTGGAGCTACAATAAAGACCTGGATGAATAACTGACTAAAGAGCTAGAGTTACAGCAAATACCTGGCTAAATAACTGACTAAAGACCTGTAGCTACAGTAAAGACCTGGCTAAATAACTGACTAAAGAGCTGGCTAGGTGACCAGGCAGATAGTCTAGTGGTTAGAGCGTTGGGACAGTATCTGAAAGGTTGCTGGATCGATTTCCCTAGCTGACAAGGTAGAAATATGTTGTTCTGCCCCTGAACAAGGCAGTTAACCCACTGTTCCTAGGCAGTCATTGTAAATAAGAATTTAAGAATTTATTCTTAACTAACTTGCCTAGTTAAATAAAGGTTAAATAAAGGTTAAATAAAATAAAAAATAACTGTCTAAAGAGCTGGAGCTACAGTAAAAACCTGGCTAAATAACTGGAGCTACAGTAAAGACCTGAGTAAATAACTGGCTAAAGAGCTGGAGCTACAGTAAAGACCTGGCTAAATAACTGGCTAAAGAGCTGGAGCTACAGTAAAGACCTGGCTAAAGAGCTGGAGCAACAGTAAAGACCTTTTTAAATAACTGGCTAAAGAGCTGGAGCTACAGTAAAGACCTGGATAAAGACCTGGATAAAGAGCTGGAGCTACAGTAAAGACCTGGCTAAAGAACTGGCTAAAGAGCTGGAGCAACAGTAAAGACCTGGCTAAAGAACTGGCTAAAGAGCTGGAGCTACAGTAAAGACCTGGCTAAAGAACTGGCTAAAGAGCTGGAGCTACAGTAAAGACCTGGTTAAATAACTGGAGCTACGGTAAAGACCTGGATAAAGACCTGGAGCTACAGTAAAGACCTGGCTAAAGAGCTGGAACTAAAGACCTGGCTAAAGAACTGGAGCTACAGTAAAGACCTGGCTAAAGAACTGGCTAAAGAGCTGGAGCTACAGTTAAGACCTGGCTAAAGAACTGGCTAAAGATCTGGAGCTACAGTAAAGACCTGGATAAATAACTGGCTAAAGAGCTGGAGCTACAGTAAAGACCTGGCTAATGAGCTGGAGCTACAGACACAGGAGGGTAACTAACCATCCCAGGGAAAACATTTATGGTGAAAGTGAACCCTAAGGACTCTAGAGAGAAGTGAAACACTTTACTCAAAGTGCACAGAGAGATTATTACTCAAGATGCGTCTTTCTTTCCACACAAGCCTTTAATCCCATGTCTCTGTCTGAACATGTCTCTCTACAGCAGACAAGCATGATCTTTTAGATCTCTCAAGAATGACGCAGGGTTAGGGTTCAGGAGATCCAAGAATAACACAGGGGTAGGGTTCATTAGATCCAAGAATAACACAGGGGTAGGGTTCATTAGATCCAAGAATGACACAGGGTTAGGGTTCAGGAGATCCAAGAATAACACAGGGGTAGGGTTCATTAGATCCAAGAATGACACAGGGTTAGGGTTCAGTAGATCCAAGAATAACACAGGGTTAGGGTTCAGTAGATCCAATAATGACACAGATATTGTCCTGTTGTTGATGTTGTATGATGGTATGCTGTTTCTCTGTAGATTACTGGAGCAACAAGGACACTATTTGCCATGAATTAATGAGAGCAGAGCTACAACCGGTCCCTTTTAGCACCAAGCTGGAGTCCTTTATCCACCTGCGGGTAAGAGGACAGTCATACAGCATCACATACTGTATGAACTTTATCCACCTGTGGGTAAGAGGACAGTCATACAGGAAAATCAGGGAACAGCAATGCTATCTGGGAAAGTCAGGAAACAGCAATGCTGTCTGGGAAAGTCAGGGAACAACGATGCTATCCGGGAAGGTCAGGAAACAGCAATGCTCTCTGGGAAACTCAGGGAACAACGATGCTATCCGGGAAGGTCAGGAAACAACAATGCTCTCTGGGAAACTCAGGGAACAACGATACCCTCTGGGAAACTCAGGGAACAACGATGCTCTCTGGGAAACTCAGGGAACAACGATGCTATCCGGGAAGGTCAGGAAACAGCAATGCTCTCTGGGAAACTCAGGGAACAACGATGCTCTCTGGGAAACTCAGGGAACAACGATGCTCTCTGGGAAACTCAGGGAACAACGATGCTCTCTGGGAAACTCAGGGAACAGCGATGCTATCTGGGAAACTCAGGGAACAGCGATGCTATCTGGGAAACTCAGGGAACAGCGATGCTCTCTGGGAAACTGAGGGAACAACGATGCTATCAATTGAAGTTCAGTAAGAATAGTTTCAGATGGCAGCTCTGAGTTATGACGTGTCCAGGTGCTTTAAGGCAGTTTTAGCCCTGAGTTTCTGAGTTTCTGATAGATCTGGTACAGCGTCACACTTTGTTCTTCCAACGAGTATGGACAACAGACACCCTCGAACGGACTTAGACCTTCATGCGTAATCAATCACATGCTTTGTAACAAACATTCCTGAAAAACATTATTCAGAGTTTCTTTCTAATCTCTCTTAGTAGTACGTCTACAGAATAACATTTCACCCTGATCCGATTTAGCTTTTCAGGTTATTAATGATTTAATTAAATGTATTAAGTTAGAGTTGGAAAAGTTTTTAGAGAAAGTACTAGCTAGTTAGGAGTTTCAAGTTTCAAAGTTTATTCGCCACGGGATGTTTAACACTACAGGATACAACAGGTGTAAAACAGTACAGGAAACAACAGGTGTATAACAGTACAGTATTCAATAGGTGTATAACAGTACAGTATTCAACAGGTGTATAACAGTACAGTATTCAACAGGTGTATAACAGTACAGGAAACAACAGGTGTATAACAGTACAGTATTCAACAGGTGTAAACAGTACAGGACACAACAGGTGTATAACAGTACAGGATACAACAGGTGTATAACAGTACATTATTCAACAGTTGAATAACAGTACATTATTCAACAGGTGTATAACAGTACAGTATTCAACAGTTGTTTAACCCATCCAACCAACTACCTACCTTTTCCCCATATTTAATTTTGTATTTATTTTTTCTGCTCTTTTACACACCAGTATTTCTACTTGCACATCCTCATCTGCACATCTATCACTCCAGTGTTAATTACTAAATTGTAATTATTTCGCCACTATGGCCTATTTATTGCCTTACCTCCTTACTTCATTTGCACACACTGTATATAGACTTTTCTACTGTGTTATTGACCGTACGTTTGTTTATCCCATGTGTAACTCTGTGTTGTTGTTTAAGTCGCACTGCTTTGCTTTATCTTGGCCAGGTACCAGTTGTAAATGAGAACTTGTTCTCAACTGGCCTACCTGGTTAAATAAAGGATAAATAAATATATATATATATAATAACAGTGCAGTGATATTTTGACGTTGAGAGCTCTTTCCCAACAACGCAGTGATTATTATACTATACATAATGATAGAAAATATACTGCTCAAAAAAATAAAGGGAACACTTAAACAACTCAATGTAACTCCAAGTCAATTACACTTCTGTGAAATCAAACTGTCCACTTAGGAAGCAACACTGATTGACAGTAAATTTCACATGCTGTTGTGCAAATGGAATAGACAACAGGTGGAAATTATAGGCAATTAGCAAGACACCCCCAATAAAGGAGTGGTTCTGCAGGTGGTAACCACAGACCACTTCTCAGTTCCTATGCTTCCTGGCTGATGTTTTGGTCACTTTTGAATGCTGGCGGTGCTTTCACTCTAGTGGTAGCATGAGACGGAGTCTACAACCCACACAAGTGGCTCAGGTAGTGCAGCTCATCCAGGATGGCACATCAATACGAGCTGTGACAAGAAGGTTTGCTGTGTCTGTCAGCGTAGTGTCCAGAGCATGGAGGCGCTACCAGGAGACAGGCCAGTACATCAGGAGACGTGGAGGAGGCCGTAGGAGGGCAACAACCCAGCAGCAGGACCGCTACCTCTGCCTTTGTGCAAGGAGGACTGGAGGAGCACTGCCAGAGCCCTGAAAAATGACCTCCAGCAGGCCACAAATGTGCATGTGTCTGCTCAAACGGTCAAAAACAGACTCCATGAGGGTGGTATGAGGGCCCGACGTCCACAGGTGGGGGTTGTGCTTACAGCCCAACACCGTGCAGGACGTTTGGCATTTGCCAGAGAACACCAAGATTGGCAAATTCGCCCCACTGGCGCCCTGTGCTCTTCACAGATGAAAGCAGGTTCACACAGCACCTGTGACAGACATGACATAGTCTGGAGATGCCGTGGAGAACGTTCTGCTGCCTGCAACATCCTCCAGCATGACTGGTTTGGCGGTGGGTCAGTCATGGAGTGGGGTGGCATTTCTTTGGGTGGCCGCACAGCCCTCCATGTGCTTTCCAGAGGTAGCCTGACTGCCATTAGGTACCGAGATGAGATCCTCAGACCCCTTGTGAGACCATATGCTGGTGCAGTTAGCCCTGGGTTCCTCCTAATGCAAGACAATGCTAGACCTCATGTGACTGGAGTGTGTCAGCAGTTCCTGCAAGAGGAAGGCATTGATGCTATGGTCTGGCCCGCCCGTTCCCCAGACCTGAATCCAATTGAGCACATCTGGGACATCATGTCTTGCTGCATCCACCAACACCATGTTGCACCACAGACTGTCCAGGAGTTGGCAGATGCTTTAGTCCAGGTCTTGGAGGAGATCCCTCAGGAGACCATCAGCCACCTCATCAGGAGCATGCCCAGGCATTGTAGGGAGGTCATACAGGCACGTGGAGGGCACACACACTACTGAGCCTCATTTTGACTTGTTTTAAGGACATTACATTAAAGTTGGATCAGCCTGTAGTGTGGTTTTCCACTTTAATTTTGAGTGTGACTCCAAATCCAGACCTTCATGGGTTGATAAATTGGATTTCCATTGATTATTTTTGTGTGATTTTGTTGTCAGCACATTCAACTATGTAAAGAAAAAATTATTTAATAAGATTATTTCATTCATTCAGATCTAGGATGTGTTATTTTAGTGTTCCCTTTATTTTTTGGAGCAGTGTATATATGTATGTATATATATATTACATAGATATTACTTCTCAACCATCTACACACAATACTCCATCCTGACAAACTTATACCGTTTTTCAAAATGTTTGCAAATGTATTGAAAATGAAATACAGAAATATCAAATGTATGTAAGTATTCACACCCTTGAGTCAATACTAATAGGATTACCTTTAGCATTACAGCTGTGAGTATTTCTGGGTAAGTCTCTAAGAGCTTGGCTCACCTGGATTGTGCAATATTTTCACGTTATAATTTTTTTACATTTTTCAAGCTCTGACAAGTTGGTTGTTGATCATTGTTAGACAGCCTTTTTAAAGTCTTGCCATAGAATTTCAAGCCAATTTAAGTCAAAACTGTAACTAGGCCACTCATGAACATTCAATGTTGTCTTGGTAAGCAACTCCAGTGTATATTTTGCCTTGTGTTTTAGGTTATTGTCCTGCTGAAAGGTGAATTAATCTCCCAGTGTCTGGTGGAAAGCAGACTGAACCAGGTTTTCCTCTAGGATTTTGCCTGTGCTTAGTTTCATTCCATTTATTGTTTATCCTTAAAAACTCCCCAATCCTTAATTATTTCAAGCATACCCATAACATGATGCAGCCACCACTATGCTTGAAAATATGGAGAGTGGTACTCAGTAATGTGTTGTATTGTCACGTCCTGACCTTAGTAAGATGTGATTTTCTATGGTAGAGTAGGTCAGGGCGTGACAGGGGGTGTTTTGTGTTTTTCTATGTTTTGTATTTCAATGTTTAACTTCTAGGTTTCTATTTCTATGTTGTTTTTTGGGGATGATCTCCAATTAGAGGCAGCTGGTCCTCGTTGTCTCTAATTGGATATCATACTTAAGTAGGTTTTTTTTCCACTTGTGTTTGTGGGTAGTTATTTTCTGTTTAGTCTCTGTACCTGACAGAACTGTGCGCTGTCATTTTTCTTCTTTGTTATTTTGCTTCAGTATTTTGAGTTATAATAAATCATCATCATCATGAGCACTCAACACGCTGCGCTTTGGTCCCCTCTCTACGACAGTCGTTACATGTATTGGATTTACCCCAAGGATGACACTTTGTATTCAGGACAAAAAGTGAATTGCTTTGTCACATTTTTTGCAGTATTACATTAGTGCCTTGTTGCAAACAGGATGCATGTTTTGGAATATTTTTATTCTGTACAGGCTTCCTTCTTTTCACTCTGTCAATTAGGTTAGTATTGTGGAGTAACTACAATGTTGTTGATCCGTCCTCAGTTTTCTTCTACCACAGCCATTTTACTCTGTAAATGTTTTAAAGCCATCATTGGCCTTATCGTGAAATCCCTGAGCAGTTTCCTTCTTATCCGGCAACAGAGTTAGGAAGGAAGCCTGTATATTTGTAGTGACTGGGCGTATTGATATACCATCCAAAGTGTAATTAATAACAAAACCATGCTCAAAGGGATATTCAATGTCTGTTTTTTTTTACCATCTACCAATAGGTGCCCTTCTTTGCGAGGCATTGGAAAACCTCCCTGGTCTTCGTGGTTGAATCTGTGTTTGAAATTCACTGCTCGATAATTGTATGTGTGGGGGGTACAAAGACGAGGCAGTCAATAAAATATTATGTTAAACATGCGACTTATTATGTGACTTGTTCAGCACATTTTTACTCCTGAACCTATTTAGGCTTGAGGTAACAAAGGGGTTTCAATATTTTTTTACTTTTAATTTTGTAACTTGTAAAACAATCTAAAAACATAGTTCCACTTTGACATTATACACAAATCTCAATGTCATACATTTTAAATTCAGCCTGCAAAATAACAAAATGTGGAAAAAGTAAAGGGATGTGTTTTGGATAAAATAGTCTGTATCTGGTTGTCCATGTAGAAGCCTGGAGCAGCTCGTCTGGGCAGGGCCACTGGTATGATCGTCCCAGGTAGCCACACCTTCCATTCTTTATCCAATCAGAGCCCTGACCACGTCCAGGAGGAGGACGGATCAACACAACAACGACAAATCACCATTGGTGAGGTCTACAGTACAATGGTAGTGTATTTGGTAGTGTTATTTGAACAGGGAGAGACAGAATAACAACAAAACAAATCAGAAAAATGCATGTCAAAAATGTTATAAATTGATTTGCATTTTAAGGAGGTAAATAAGTATTTGACCCCTCTGCAAAACATGGCTTAGTACTTGGTGGCAAAACCCTTGTTGGCAATCACAGAGGTCAGACGTTTTATGTAGTTGGCCACCAGGTTTGCACACATCTCAGGAGGGATTTTGTCCCACTCCTCTTTGCAGATCTTCTCCAAGTCATTAAGATTTCGAGGCTGACATTTGGCAACTCGAACCTTCAGCTCCCTCCACAAATTTTCTATGGGATTAAGGTCTGGAGACTGGCTAGGCCACTCCAGGACCTTAATGTGCTTTTTCTTGAGCCACTCCTTGGCCGTGTGTTTTCGGTCATTGTCATGCTGGAATACCCATCCACGACCCATTTTCAATGCCCTGGCTGAGGGAAGGAGGTTCTCACCCAAGATTTGACGGTACACGGCCCCGTCCATCATCCCGTTGATGCGGTGAAGTTGTCCTGTCCCCTTAGCAGAAAAACACCCCCAAAGCATAATGTTTCCACCTCCATGTTTGACGGTGGGAATGGTGTTCTTTGGGACATAGGCAGCATTCCTCCTCCTCCAAACACGGAGAGTTGAGTTGATGCCAACGAGCTCCATTTTGGTCTCATCTGACCACAACACTTTCACCCAGTTGTCCTCTGAATCACTCAGATGTTCATTGGCAAACTTCAGACGGGCATGTATATGTGCTTTCTTGAGCAGGGGGACCTTGCGGGCGCTGCAGGATTTCAGTCCTTCACGGTGTAGTGTGTTACCAATTGTTTTCTTGGTGACTATGGTCCCAGCTGCCTTGAGATCATTGACAAGATCCTCCCGTGTAGTTCTGGGCTGATTCCTCACCATTCTCATGATCATTGCAACTCCACGAGGTGAGATCTTGCATAGAGCCCCAGGCCGAGGGAGATTGACAGTTATTTTGTGTTTCTTCCATTTGCGAATAATCGCACCAGCTGTTGTCACCTTCTCACCAAGCTGCTTAGCGGATTGTCTTGTAGCCCATTCCAGCCTTGTGTAGGTCTACAATCTTGTCCCTGAAATCCTTGGAGAGCTCTTTGGTCTTGGCCATGGTGGAGAGTTTGGAATCTGATTGATTGATTGCTTCTGTGGACAGGTGTCTTTTTATACAGGTAACAAGCTGAGATTAGGAGCACTCCCTTTAAGAGTGTGCTCCTAATCTCAGCTCGTTACCTGTATAAAAGACACCTGGGAGCCAGAAATCTTTCTGATTGAGAGGGGGTCAAATACTTATATCCCTCATTAAAATGCAAATCAGTTTACAACAATTTTGACATACGTTTTTCTGGATTTTTTGTTGTTATTCTCTCTCACTGTTCAAATAAACCTACCATTAAAATTATAGACTGATCATTTCTTTGTCAGTGGGCAAACATACAAAATCAGCAGGGGATCAAATACTTTTTTTCCCTCACTTATGCAGTGTGATTGCCAGATCTAGGGTTGGGTTTTGCACTTTTGGGACTATTCCATTGTTCCTGATGTGCCAAGCAAAATCAATCCTGCACAGCTAAAGTTTTTGAAAGAAAACAAATACTGATTGAACCCCAGGTTTTTTACATGACATCCTCCCTATAACTGCCCACATATTTGTGTTACACACCAGTCTACATGAAGTGTTACTGTAACTGATACCCTCTAAAAAAAACTTCAAAGAGTGTATAGCACCTCACAACATTCCTGTCTTGTGACATGATTCTAAAAATGAACAGAGCTTTCTCCTCTCTCTCTCTCTCTTTCCTCTCACAGCGTCGTACACGCCACAGTCCAAAGACCAGAATGGAAACTTTCCAGAGAAGGTACAGTAAGACAGCCAATCAGACAAAATCAGGGTCTTCAGGGTGGCAACGACACGAAAACAGAAAGCTGCCGCAATTACAATTATAGAACACGATGTGTTTATATTTCAGAAAATACCACCTAATCTACTCAAAGTAACGACTCAGCAAATAGACTCAGAATCTCCGTCTCTGCGCCCAGGTTTAGCCAAAAGGACATCCTATTCCCTGTTCAGAGCCCAAGGCCCTGGTCAAAAGTAGTGCCTAATGTTGGCAATTGGGAGAGATTTTTTATGCACCCTTGGTGTCCGTAGCGATACATCTGGGGGTTAGTATGGGATTGTTCACTGCAAAGAAGTGATATATAATAGTGAAGACATCAAAACTATGAAATAACAGATATTGAAGCATGTGCAAAGTTGTCATCAAGGCAAAGGGTGGCTATGTGACTGTAAAACCAACCACCAGCCCAGGTGACAGGCCCAGGCTGATAGTGGTCAAGTTCCTGAGGTTCAAGGACAAGGTAGCTGTTCTGGAAAGAGCCAAGAACTTGAGAGGAACATATATCTTCCTCAACGAGGACTGTCCTGAAGCTGTGCCCCAGAAGAGGAAAGAACTGATCTCAGCCATGAAAGCTGCCAGAGGGCTTGGGGACATTGCTTACATCCACTATGAGAGGCTCATTGTCCACCCTCCCTCCCAGAAGCGTGGAAGGGATGAAAGAGCCAAACCTATGGGTTCGTAGCTTCAACCCCGCAGCACACACACACACACACACCATTTGATTAATGGACTGCTGAATGTATATGTTTTTCTCTTGCTTTGTTTGCTCTTTTCCATATTATGTCTATTTCTGATAAATTACCCAGGAAAGGGCTGAAAATAGCCCATATTAATATATGTAGCCTTAGAAATAAGGTTCATGAAATCAATAACTGGCTAACATCAGATAACATTCACTTATTAACCATTTCTGACTCACTGAGATAATTCATTTGATGATACAGCAGTAGCAATACAAGGATATACAGTGCCTTGCAAAAGTATTCACCCCCTTGGCATTTTTCCTATTTTGTTGCATAACACTGTAATTTAAATTGTATTTATATTTGAATGTCATGTAATGGACATACACAAAACAGTCCAAATTGGTGAAGCAAAATGTAAAATGTAAAAAATTACTTTTTTCAAAAAATTCTAACAAATAAAAAATTGAAAAGTAGTGCGTGAGTGAAATTTAAAAAATTACTTGTTTCAAAATCATTCTTAAAAATAAAAAATCGAAAAGTGGTGCATGCATATGTATTCACCACCTTTGCTATGAAGCCCCTAAATAAGATCTGGTCCAACCAATTACCTTCAGAAGTCACACATTACTTAAATAAAGTCCACCTGTGTGCAATCTAACTGTCACATGATCTGTCACATAATCTCAGTATATATACACCTGTGCTGAAAGGCGCCAGAGTCTGCAACACCACCAAGCAAGCGGCACTATAAAGACCAAGGAGCTCTCCAAACAGGTCAGGGACAACATTGTGGAGAAGTACAGATCAGGGTTCGGTTATAAGAAAACATCTGAAACTTTGAACATCCCACGGAGCACCATTAAATCCATTCTTAAAAAATGTTAAGAATATGGCACCACAACAAATCTGCCAAGAGAGGGCTGCCCACTAAAACTCATGGAGAAGGCAAAGAGGGCATTAATCAGAGAGGCAACAAAGACACCAAATATAACCCTGAAGGAGCTGCAAAGCTCCACAGTGGAGATTGGAGTGTCTGTTCATAGGATAATTTAAGCTTTACGGAAGAGGGGCCGTTTGCCAAACATTTGCCGTTTACCAAACATTTGCAAACATGTTTGGTGTTCGCCAAAATGCATGTGGGAGATTCCTCAAACATATGGAAGAAGGTACTCAAGTCAGATGAGACTAAAATGTAGCTTTTTTTTGGCCATCAAGGAAAACGCCATCAAGGAAAACGCTATGTCTGGTGCAAACCCAACACCTCTCATCACCCCTCATCACCACACAGTGAAGCGTGGTGGTGGCAGCATCATGCTGTGGGGATGTTTTTCATCGGCAGGGACTGGGAAACTGGTCAGAATTGAAGGAATGATGGATGGCGCTAAATACAGGGAAATTCTTGAGGGAAACCTGTTTCAGTCTTCCGGAGATTTGAGACTGGGATGTAGGTTCACCTTCCAGCAGGACAATGACCCTAAGCATACTGCTAAAGCAACACTCGAGTGGTTTAAGGGGACACATTTAAATGTCTTGGAATGGCCTAGTCAAAGCCCAGACCTCAGTCCAATTGAGAATCTGTGGTATCACTTAAAGATTGCTGTACACCAGCGGAACCAATCCAACTTGAAGGAGCTGGAGTAGTTTTGCCTTGAAGAATGGGCAAAAATCCCAGTGACTAGATGTGCCAAGCTTA
This sequence comes from Salmo trutta, assembly GCF_901001165.1. Taxonomy (NCBI): domain Eukaryota; kingdom Metazoa; phylum Chordata; class Actinopteri; order Salmoniformes; family Salmonidae; genus Salmo; species Salmo trutta. The sequence goes on from NC_042958.1 coordinate 42,800,036, forward strand.
TAGAGACATACCCCAAGAGACTTGCAGTTGTAATTTCTGCAAAAGGTGGCTCTACAAAGTATTAACTTTGGGGGGGTGAATAGTTATGCACACTAAAGTCTTTGTTTTTTGTCTTATTTCTTGTTTGTTTCACAATAAAAAAACATGGCATCTTCAAAGTGGTAAGCATGTTGTGTAAATCGAATGATACCAACCAATCTATTTTATTTCCAGGTTGTAAGGCAACAAAATAGGACAGATTCGAAGGGGGGTGAATACTTTCGCAAGCCACTCTAACATCAATAGAAGGGGAGGGGGGTGTTGCTGTATATATTCAGAGCCATATCCATGTAATGCTTAGAGAATATCTTATGTCAAGTGTTATTGAAGTGTTGTGGTTAGAGGTTCACTTGGCACATCTAAAGCATTTTCTTTTGGGGTGTTGCTATAGGCCACCAAGTGCTAACAGTCAGTATCTAAATAATATGTGCGAAATACTTGATGGTGTATGTCATGTATACAGAGAGGTCTGCTTTCTTTGGGAACTGAATATTGACTGGTTTTCATTAAGCTGTCCATTCAAGAGGAAGCTTCTTACTGTAACCAGTGCCTGTAATCTGGTTCAGGTTATTAATCAACCTACCAGGGTGTTTACAAACACTACAGGAACAAGATCACCCACATGTATTGATCACATTTTTACTAATACTGTAGAACTTCATTATAAAGCTGTATCTGTACCCATTGGATGCTGTGATATAGTGGCTATATCCAGGAAAGCCAAAGTTCCAACAGCTGGACCTAAAATTGTATATAAGAGATCATACAAAATATTTTAATGTGACTCTTAAGTGGATGATGTTAAAAATATTTGTTGGTCTGATGTGATTAATGAGGAGCATCCAGACACTGCACTAAAATGGATTTATGAAGTTTCTTCTACCAATTATTGATAAACATGCACCTGTTAAGAAACTGACTGTTAGAACTGTAAAGGCTCCATGGATTGATGAGGAATCTACATTTACATGACATTTTAGTCATTTAGCAGATGCTCTTATCCAGAGCGACTAACAGTAGTGAATGCATATATTTTTTCTCTGTACTGGTCCCCCGTGGGAATCAAACCCACAACCCTGGTGTTGCAAACACCATGCTCTACCAACTGAGCCACAAGTTGTATTGTTGAAAGCTGTATTGTTGAAAGAGATGGGGCAAAGGGAGTGGCTAATAAATATGGCTGCACATGTGACTGGCTGACTTACTGCAGTCTTGAGAAATTATATGACTAAATGTAAGAAGAAGAAGAAGAAGAAGAAACTGTATGTAACGACATATAGAATAAAGGAAATAAACATATTAGTACTTTAAATGAAATTATAGGCAGAAAGACAAAAATAAGAAACTGTATTATGAAGCCAAAATCAATGATATAAAGAATGATGATAAAAAAAAAACTTTAGAGTACTTTAAATTAAATTATGGCCAAAAAGACATTCATCTCCATCTTTCATCGAATCAGATAGCTTATTCATCACATCAAATGGTTTTGTTGCCAATTATTTTAATGATTACTTCATTGGCAAAGTGAGCAAATTTAGGCAGGAAATAACAACAACAAACAGCGAGCCATCGTATTCATGCATAAAAAAATGTATGAAAGAAAGCATTGCAAGTTTGAATTTTGTGAAGTTATTGTGGGAGAGGTGGAAAAATCGATCAATAATGACAACCTCCTGGCATTGACAAGTTAGTTGGAAAGCTACTGAGGATGGTAGCTGACTCTATAGCCACTCCTATCTGTCGTATCTTTAATCTGAGCCTAGAGGAAAGTTTTTGTCCTCGGGCCTGGAGGGAAGCCAAAGTAATTCCACTACCAAAGAGTGGTAAAGTGGCCTTACTGGTTCTAAGAGCAGACCTTTAAGCTTGCTGCCAGCTCTTAGCAAACTGTTGGAAAAAATAGTGTATGACCAAATATAATGCTATTTCTCTGTAAACAAATTAACAACAGACTTTCATCATGCTTATAGAGAAGGGCACTCAACATGTACTGCACTGACACAAATGACTGATGATTGGTCGAAATAAATTGATAATAATAAGATTGTGGGAGCTGTATTGTTAGATTTCAGTGCAGCCTTTGATATTATTGACCATAACCTGTTTTTGAAAAAAATGAATGTGTTATGGCTTTTCAACCTCTGGTATATTGTGGATTCAGAGCTATCTATCCAACAGTGCTCAAAGGGTTTTCTTTAATGGAAGCTTCTCTAATGTCAAACATTTAAAGTGTGGTGTACCGCAGGGCAGCTCTCTAGGCCCTCTACTCTTTTCGATTTTTACCAATGACCTGTCACTGGCATTCAGCAAAGCATGAATGCCATGTTTGCTGATGATTCAACCATATACGCATCAGCAACCACAGTCACTGAAACCCTTAACAAAGAGTTGCACTGGGTGGCCAGTAATAAACTGGTCCTGAACATCTCTAAATCTAAGAGCACTGTATTTGGTACAAATCATTCCTTGTTCTAGACCTCAGCCAAATCTAGTAATGAATGGTGTGGCTGTTGAACAAGTTGAGGAGACTACATTACTTGGCTTTACCTTAGATTGTAAACTGTCATGGTCAAAACATATAGATTCAATGGTTGTAAAGATGGGGAGAGGTATGTCCGCAATAAAGAGATACTCTGCTTTTTTGACACCACACTCCAAAAAGCAAGTTCTGCTGGCTCTAGTTTTGTCTAGTCCTGATTATTGTTCAGTCGTGTGGTCCAGTTCTGCAAGGAAAGCTGCAGCTGGTCCAGAACAGAGCGGCATGTTTTGCTCTTCATTGTAATCAGAGGGCTGATATAAATACTACGCATGCCAGTCTCTCTTGGCTAAGAGTTGAGGAGAGACTGACTGTATCACTTCTTCTTTTTAGAAGAAACATTATTGTGTTGAAAATCCCAAATAGTTTGCATAGTCAATTTACACACAGCTCTGACACACACACTTATCCCACCAGACATGCCACCAGGGGTCTTTTCATAGTCCCCAAATCCAGAACAAATTCAAGAAAGCGTACAGTATTACATAGAGCCCTTATTGCATATTGCTCAAATAAACAGCAAACCTGGTTTAAAAAAAAACAGGTAAAGTAGCACCTCACGGCACAACACCTCTCCCCTATTTGATCTAGATAGTTTGCTAGATGTGTATGCATTGATATGTAGGCTACGTGTGCCTTTAACATTTATTTATGTAGTTCTGTACTTGAGCTATTCTTGTCTATTGATGTTCTGTATCATGTCATGTTTCATGTTTTGTGTGGAAGAGTAGCAGTTGCTACTGGGGATCCTAATAAAATATAAAATACTTTGAAGAATCTCAAATATAACATATATTTTGATTTGTTTAACACCTTTTTTGGTTACTACATGATTCCATATGTGTTATTTCATAGTTTTGATATCTTCACTATTAGTCTACAATGTAGAAAACAGTAAAAAATTAAGAAAAACCCTTTAATGAGTCGGTGTTCAAAAACGTTTTCAGGAATCAAAATTGATAAATTACAGTTACGCTCACGTCTTTGCATTCATGACGACCTACAGCATAATAGCAACTCACCCATTATTTTTCTCAATCACCTTCTGCACATAATGTAATATATTATATATCAATTTCTACATCAGTGGAGGCTCCTCAGAGGAGGACAAGGAGTACTGTTTCTGTATGTGCTTAGGGATAAAGTGGCTGAAATACGATAAAGAAAAAATTGCCGATCGTGTAAAATGATGAAGTAATAGTTGTCCATTTCCTAAACGCTGCACCATTATATTGGACTGTAGGAGAAATTATATCACCAAGGTGCCAAAACCACACACTTCAACTCCTATGATTACACACACACACTCACACTCACACACACACACACACACTTCAACTCCTATGATTACACACTCACACTCACACACACACACACACACACACACACACACACACACACACACACACACACACACACACACACACACTTCAACTAAGATTATATGCCTGGCCAAGTCTGCTGCTGGAAACAGGTGTTCCACTGCAGGCCAAATCATAATCAATTTTAATGTCAGAGAACACATTAAAAAATTGGCATTTTCCCTATTCTATCAAAGGAGGCTCTGTATTGACCTTGGATCCCTCGTCTGAACAAACATTAATAACGCCCTCCTAGGGAAGGTTGTGTAGATCGGTAGACGAACTGCAAGGTAACAACATAATTTATAGGATTGTACATTAGAACACAGACATACTACACATCATTATGAAATAGGAAATTGATAAAAAAAATTGACCTTTATGTTCGTGTGTGTGTGTGTGGTGTGGTGTGGTGTGTGTGTGTGTGGCACAGGACTCAGACAGACAGGGAGCTAAACCTCTTGGAGAGTTCAACACTGAAGAAGTCTGCCAATGGTTCAGCAGCATCGGCCTGCACAAATGCCTTACTTACATCAGAGGTAACACACACACACACAATAATGTATATAATTCATTATTGTGTTTTTGTACTACTTTTTTACATGGGCTAAGACTAAGACTAAAGCTAAATTAATTTTCAACAGTGTGCAGGTTGTCTATTCTTAAAAAAATCCTCTCACTCCTCTCTCTCCTCCTCCTCCTCCTCCTCCTCCTTCACTCTCTCCTCTTCCTCCCCCTCCTCCTCTCTCTCCTCCTCTCTCCTCCTCCCCCTCCTCCTCTCTCCTCTTCCTCCCCCTCCTCCCCCTCCTCCCCCTCCTCCTCTCTCTCCTCTTCCTCCCCCTCCTCCCCCTCCTCCTCTCTCCTCCCCCTCCTCCGCTCTCTCCTTCTCCCCCTCCTCCACTCTCTCCTCTTCCTCCCCCTCCTCTTTCTCCGCCTCCTCCCCATCCTTCCCTATCCTCCCATCCCTTTCCTCTTCCTCACCCTCCTCCTCTCTCTCCTCTTCCTCCCCTCCTCCTCTCTCCCCCTCCTCCTCCTCTCTCCTCCTCCCCCTCCTCCTCTCTCTCCTCTTCCTCCCCCTCCTCCACTCTCTCCTCTTCCTCCCCCTCCTCCTCCTCCCCCTCCTCCTCTCTCCTCTTCCTCCCCCTCCTCCACTCTCTCCTCTTCCTCCCCCTCCTCCTCCTCTCTCTCCTCCTCCTCCCCATCCTCCTCTCTCTTCTTCCCTATCCTCCCATCCCTCTCCTCTTCCTCCCCCTCCTACTCTCCTCCTCTCTCTCCTCCTCCTCCTCTCTCTCTCCTCCTCCCCTCCTCCTCTCTCTCCTCTTCCTCCCCCTTCTCCTCTCTCTCCTCCTCCCTCCTCCTCTCTCTCCTCCTCTCTCCTCCCATCCCTCTCCCCTCTCTCCTCCTCCCCTCCTCTCTCTCCTCTTCCTCCCCCTCCTCCTCTCTCTCCTCCTTCTCTCTCGTCTCCCCTATCCTCTCATTCCTCTCCTCTCTCTCTCCTCTTCCTCCCCCTCCTCTCTCTCCTCCTCCTCCCCCTCTCTCTCCTCTTCCTCCTCATCTCTCCTCCTCTCTCCTCCTCCTCCCTCTCCTCTTCCTCCTCTCTCCTCCTCCTCCTCCTCCTCTCTCTTCTCCCCTATCCTCCCATCCCTCTCCTCTCCCATCTCTATTGCATAATCTCTTGTTCTTTTATCTTCCCAAAACATTCCATGCTGACTTTGCCAATTTGCTTATCTTAAAACATATTTTTCTACAACATAGATTAATTTTTTCTCAGACCATAATTACATCCTTTTTAGGAAATGTATGTTGAATTAATGATTTTTCTCTACAGGTTCTAGATCTTTTTGAAAATGTATGGAAGATGTAATTGTAAAAGTATTAACTTGTAAATGGTCATGCAAGGTTTCATTCTGACTGTTTTCTCAGTTCTATGTGGTCTGTTGTGGGTTCCATATTTGAGGGAGCTGAAGATTTGTTTGGGACTGTTTTGGGTTTCCATTGGGACAGGTTTGGTGTTCTATGAGGGCTGTTTTGGATTTCCATTGGGACAGGTTTGGGGTTCTATGAGGGCTGTTTTGGGTTTCAATTGGGACAGGTTTGGGGGTTCTATGAGGGCTGTTTTGGGTTTCCATTGGGACAGGTTGGGGGTTCAATGAGGGCTGTTTTGGGTTTCCATTGGGACAGGTTTGGGGTTCTATGAGAGCTGTTTTGGATTTCCATTGGGACAGGTTTGGGGTTCTATGAGGGCTGTTTTGGGTTTCCATTGGGACAGGTTTGGGGTTCTATGAGGGCTGTTTTGGGTTTCCATTGGGACAGGTTTGGGGTTCTATGAGGGCTGTTTGGGGGGTTCCATGGGGGCTGATCTCTGATCTCTGTCTGTTCCTGACCCTTGACCCCTGACAGAGGCAGAGCTGTGTGGAACTGATATAGCCTCAATAGACCTGACTACCCTGGAGGTCCTTCACATCTCCAGTCTGGAGGAGAGAGAGCAGCTCCTATCAGCTGTATACAGAGAGCTACACCCGCCCAGCACCACCTCACGGAAACTGGACTCCTTGTTGGGTATGATCAATTAATCAGCCGATCAATCGATCAATCAATCTCTCATCACTTCCGACCCCGGGTAGAAGGTAGCCAAGCGTTTAGATCATTGGGCCAGTAACCGAAAGGTGGCTGGTTCAAATACCTGAGCCGACAAGGTGAAACATCTGCTGATGTGCCCTTGAGCAAGGCACTTAAACTTAATTTGCTCCAGGGGTTCTGTACTACTATGGCTGACCCTGTAAAACAACACCTATCATAATACTATGGCTGACTCTGTACAACAACACCTATCATATTACTATGGCTGACCCTGTAAAACAACACCTATCATATTACAATGGCTGACCCTGTAAAACAACACCTATCATACTGCTATGGCTGACTCTGTACAACAACACCTATCATATTACTATGGCTGACCCTGTAAAACAACACCTATCATACTACTACGGCTGACCCTGTAAAACAACACATTACACTGCACCTATCATACTACTATGGCTGACCCTGTAAAACAACACCTATAATACTACTATGGCTGACCCTGTAAAACAACACCTATCATACTACTATGACTGACACTGTAAAACAACACCTATCATACTACTATGGCTGACTCTGTACAACAACACCTATCATATTACTATGGCTGACCCTGTAAAACAATACCTATTATATTACTACGGCTGACCCTGTAAAACAACACATTACACTGCACCTACTACACTACTATGGCTGACAATGTAAAACAACACCTATCATACTACTATGGCTGACCCTGTAAAACAACACATTACACTGCACCTATCATATTGCTATGGCTGACCCTGTAAAACAACACCTATCATACTACTATGGATGACCCTGTAAAACAACACATTACACCGCACCTATCGTACTACTATGACTGACCCTGTAAAACAACACCTATCATTCTACTACGGCTGACACTGTAAAACAACACATGACACTGCACCTATCATACTTCCATGGCTGACCCTGTTAAACAACACCTATCATACTACTACGGCTGACCCTGTAAAACAACACATTACACTGCACCTATCATACTACTATGGTTGACCCTGTAAAACAACATCTATCATACTACTATGGCTGACCCCGTACAACAACTCCTATCATACTACTACGGCTGACCCTGTAAAACAACACATTACACTGCACCTGTCATACTAGAGTGGCTGACCCTGTAAAACAACACCTATCATACTACTATGACTGACCGTGTAAAACAACACCTATCATACTACTATGACTGACCCTGTAAAACAACACCTATCATACTACCATGGCTGACCCTGTAAAACAACACCTATTATATTACTATGGCTGACCCTGTAAAACAACACCTATCATACTACTATGGCTGACTCTGTACAACAACACCTATCATATTACTATGGCTGACCCTGTAAAACAACACATTACACTGCACCTATCATACTACTATGACTGACCCTGTAAAACAACACCTATCATACTACCATGACTGACCCTGTAAAACAACACCTATCATACTACGACGAATGACGCTGTCAAACAACACCTATCATACTACTATGGCTGACCCTGTAAAACAACACCTATCATATTTCTATGGCTGACCCTGTAAAACAACACCTATTATACTACTATGGCTGACCCTGTACAACAACACCTATCATATTACTATGGCTGACCCTGTAAAACAACACCTATCATACTACTACGGCTGACCCTGTAAAACAACACATTACACTGCACCTATCATACTACTATGACTGACCCTGTAAAACAACAACTATCATACTACCATGACTGACCCTGTAAAACAACACCTATCATACTACGACGAATGACGCTGTCAAACAACACCTATCATACTACTATGGCTGACCCTGTAAAACAACACCTATCATATTTCTATGGCTGACCCTGTAAAACAACACCTATTATACTACTATGGCTGACCCTGTACAACAACACCTATCATATTACTATGGCTGACCCTGTAAAACAACACCTATCATACTACTACGGCTGACCCTGTAAAACAACACATTACACTGCACCTATCGTACTACTATGACTGACCCTGTAAAACAACACCTATCATACTACTACAGATGACCCTGTAAAACAACACATTACACTGCACCTATCGTACTACTATGACTGACCCTGTAAAACAACACCTATCATACTGCTATGGCTGACAATGTAAAACAACACCTATCATATTACTATGGCTGAACCTGTAAAACAACACCTATCATATTACGATGGCTGACCCTGTAAAACAACACATTACACTGCACCTATCATACTACTATGACTGAACCTGTAAAACAACACCTATCATACTACCATGGCTGACCATGTAAAACAACACCTATCATATTACTATGGCTGACCCTGTAAAACAACACCTATCATACTACTATGGCTGACTCTGTACAACAACACCTATCATATTACGATGGCTGACCTTGTAAAACAACACATTACACTGCACCTATCATACTACTATGACTGAACCTGTAAAACAACACCTATCATACTACCATGGCTGACCCTATAAAACAACACCTATCATATTTCTATGGCTGACCCTGTAAAACAACACCTATCATACTACTATGGCTGACCCTGTACAACAACACCTATCATATTACTATGGCTGACCCTGTAAAACAACACCTATCATACTACTACGGCTGACCCTGTAAAACAACACATTCCACTGCACCTATCATACTTCTATGGCTGACTCTTTACAACAACACCTATCATATTACTATGGCTGACCCTGTAAAACAACACCTATCATACTACTACGGCTGACCCTGTAAAACAACACATTACACTGCACCTATCATACTACTATGGCTGACCCTGTAAAACAACACCTATAATATGACTATGGCTGACCCTGTAAAACAACACCTATTATACTACTATGACTGACACTGTAAAACAACACCTATCATACTACTATGGCTGACAATGTAAAACAACACCTATCATATTACTATGGCTGACCCAGTAAAACAACACATTACACTGCACCTATCATACTACTATGACTGACCCTGTAAAACAACACCTATCATACTACAATGGCTGACCCTGTAACACAACACCAATCATATTACTATGGCTGACCCTGTAAAACAACACCTATCATACTACTATGGCTGACTCTGTACAATGACACATTACACTGCACCTATCATACTACTATGGCTGACCCTGTAAAACAGGACCTATCATACTACTATGGCTGACTCTGTACAACAACACATTACACTGCACCTATCATACTTCCATGGCTGACCCTGTTAAACAACACCTATCATACTACTACGGCTGACCCTGTTCAACAACACATTACACTGCACCTATCGTACTACTATGACTGACCCTGTAAAACAACACCTATCATACTACTACGGCTGACCCTGTAAAACAACACATTACACTGCACCTGTAATACTACAGTGGCTGACCCTGTAAAACAACACCTATCATACTACTATGACTGACCCTGTAAAACAACACCTATCATACTACTACGGCTGACCCTGTAAAACAACACATTACACTGCACCTATCATACTACTATGGCTGACCCTGTAAAACAACACCTATAATACTACTATGGCTGACCCTGTAAAACAACAACTATCATACTACTATGACTGACACTATAAAACAACACCTATCATACTACTATGGCTGACAACGTAAAACAACACCTATCATATTACTATGGCTGACCCTGTAAAACAACACATTACACTGCACCTATCATACTACTATGGCTGACCCTGTAAAACAACACCTATCATACTACTATGACTGAACCTGTAAAACAACACCTATCATACTACCATGGCTGACCCTGTAAAACAACACCTATAATTTTACTATGGCTGACCCTGTAAAACAACACCTATCATACTACTATGGCTGACTCTGTACAACAACACCTATCATATTACTATGGCTGACCCTGTAAAACAACACATTACACTGCACCTATCATACTACTATGATTGACCCTGTAAAACAACACCTATCATACTACCAAGGCTGACCCTGTAAAACAACACCTATCATACTACTATGACTGACGCTGTCAAACAACACCTATCATACTACTATGGCTGACCCTGTAAAACAACACCTATCATATTTCTATGGCTGACCCTGTAAAACAACACCTATCATACTACTATGGTTAACCCTGTAAAACAACACCTATCATATTACTATGGCTGACCCTGTAAAACAACACCTATCATACTACTATGGCTGACTCTGTACAACAACACCTATCATATTACTATGGCTGACCCTGTAAAACAACACATTACACTGCACCTATCATACTACTATGACTGACCCTGTAAAACAACACCTATCATACTACCATGGCTGACCCTGTAAAACAACACCTATCATACTACTATGACTGACGCTGTCAAACAACACCTATCATACTACTATGGCTGACCCTGTAAAACAACACCTATCATACTACTATGACTGACCCTGTAAAACAACACCTATCATACTACCATGGCTGACCCTGTAAAACAACACCTATCATATTACTATGGCTGACCCTGTAAAACAACACCTATCATACTACTATGGCTGACTCTGTACAACAACACCTATCATATTACTATGGCTGACCCTGTAAAACAACACATTACACTGCACCTATCATACTACTATGACTGACCCTGTAAAACAACACCTATCATACTACCATGACTGACCCTGTAAAACAACACCTATCATACTACGACGAATGACGCTGTCAAACAACACCTATCATACTACCATGGCTGACCCTGTAAAACAACACCTATCATACTACTACGACTGACTCTGTCAAACAACACCTATCATACTACTATGGCTGACCCTGTAAAACAACACCTATCATATTTCTATGGCTGACCCTGTAAAACAACACCTATCATACTACTATGGCTGACCCTGTACAACAACACCTATCATATTACTATGGCTGACCCTGTAAAACAACACCTATCATACTACTACGGCTGACCCTGTAAAACCTCACATTCCAATGCACCTATCATACTTCTAAGGCTGACTCTTTACAACAACACCTATCATATTACTATGGCTGACCCTGTAAAACAACACCTATCATACTACTACGGCTGACCCTGTAAAACAACACATTACACTGCACCTATCATACTACTATGGCTGACCCTGTAAAACAACACCTATAATATGACTATGGCTGACCCTGTAAAACAACACCTATCATATTACTATGGCTGACCCAGTAAAACAACACATTACACTGCACCTATCATACTACTATGACTGACCCTGTAAAACAACACCTATCATACTACCATGGCTGACCCTGTAACACAACACCTATCATATTACTATGGCTGACCCTGTAAAACAACACCTATCATACTACTATGGCTGACTCTGTACAACGACACATTATACTGCACCTATCATACTACTATGGCTGACCCTGTAAAACAACACCTATCATACTACTATGGCTGACTCTGTACAACAACACATTACACTGCACCTATCATACTTCCATGGCTGACCCTGTTAAACAACACCTATCATACTACTACGGCTGACCCTGTTCAACAACACATTACACTGCACCTATCGTACTACTATGACTGACCCTGTAAAACAACACATTACAAGGCACCTCTCATACTACAGTGGCTGACCCTGTAAAACAACACCTATCATACTACTATGACTGACCCTGTAAAACAACACCTATCATACTACTACGGCTGACCCTGTAAAACAACACATTACACTGCACCTAACATACTACTATGGCTGACCCTGTAAAACAACACCTATAATACTACTATGGCTGACCCTGTAAAACAACAACTATCATACTACTATGACTGACACTATAAAACAACACCTATCCTACTACTATGGCTGACAATGTAAAACAACACCTATCATATTACTATGGCTGACCCTGTAAAACAACACATTACACTGCACCTATCATACTACTATGGCTGACCCTGTAAAACAACACCTATCATACTACTATGACTGACCCTGTAAAACAACACCTATCATACTACCATGGCTGACCCTGTAAAACAACACCTATAATTTTACTATGGCTGACCCTGTAAAACAACACCTATCATACTACTATGGCTGACTCTGTACAACAACACCTATCATATTACTATGGCTGACCCTGTAAAACAACACATTACACTGCACCTATCATACTACTATGACTGACCCTGTAAAACAACACCTATCATACTACCAAGGCTGACCCTGTAAAACAACACCTATCATACTACTATGACTGATGCTGTCAAACAACACCTATCATACTACTATGGCTGACCCTGTAAAACAACACCTATCATATTTCTATGGCTGACCCTGTAAAACAACACCTATCATACTACTATGGCTGACCCTGTAAAACAACACCTATCATATTACTATGGCTGACCCTGTAAAACAACACCTATCATACTACTATGGCTGACTCTGTACAACAACACCTATCATATTACTATGGCTGACCCTGTAAAACAACACATTACACTGCACCTATCATACTACTATGACTGACCCTGTAAAACAACACCTATCATACTACCATGGCTGACCCTGTAAAACAACACCTATCATATGTCATGACGTTGGCCTCTTTGGGTACAGGAAGGACAGTTGACCCCCTCCCCTTTGTACCATCACCCAACCTACCTTCCCCCCCAACCCAGGGTTGTAAAAATTCCAAGAGGAGAATCTACTACAACATGTTTCATAGAGAGACAAAGGAAATTCTTCCAACTCATAGAATTGGAGAACCTAGCGACATGTGTGTTCTGGAGAAGATATGGAAGATTGATGAAGACTCCAGCTACGAACTGATCCACTTGGTACAATTTTGTGATACTCAGAAGAGACAATATAGCCATATTACCCTAAAACGGTCTACATGATAGCCTCAGCGATGAGACTGAATCCACATGGGTGTATACAATGTATTATTAAGGATAAAGCTATTTGTAATACATTGAGATGCTATGTACTGATGTTAATGTGATAGAATCATATTTCTGTAACCAAGTCTAGCCCAGTCATAGGCACGCCCCCAGGGACACATACAGGACCAGGCGTCATTTGACAAGCCTGTTCTCTGGGTACTATAAAACACCCCCTGATTTACATTTCTACAGACCAGGCCTACACTCCATCGTGAGTTTGGCCCATAGGTTTGACCAGCCAAGTACTCTACTGAAAGTGAACTATACCACGTGGTTAACTTTTACTATCGAGACCGACAGAATAAGAACAAGTCTTTGATATTAATTATTAGTCTGCAGCTAAGTAAATTATATCATCGAACGCGAAGACCAACCACATCCATTCTATGACGACATTCATGAATGTCGCTCTGAACGATCCATTCTAACCGAGAGAGAGAGAGAGAGAACGCTGACAAACTCTCCATCAGAACAAAACTCTCCAACAAGAATCCCGACGACACATGAGCGTAAATATATATTGATTGCAAACGTTCCCGAATGAGTGAGCCTTCAATTGTCAATTGTTAATATTAATGAACTCTGTGTAACTTCTCAGCTTACCGTTTTATGACCCATTGTCTAACAGACCAGCCATGCTTGTTAGCCAGTAGGGCCCATTCCCCTACCAATCCTGTGTGACGATAATTACTGTTTGTATGTTTTCTGTTAATTACTTAGTGTAGTAAATAAATGATTTTAAGACAATTGATGTATGGATGATTTTAGTAAAGACTGGGTTCGTGCAGATAACCAAGAATTACAACTTTCATGATGAGACTGAAACAACATACGGGTTAAGATTGACTGCTATCGAGGTAAAATATTACTAAGTATTTTAAGAGTTTATTCAGAGGATAACAGCTCTATAAACGTTCTTCTGTGGTGCCCCGACTTTCTAGTTAATTACATTTACATGATTAGCTTAATCAGGTAATATTAATTACAGAGAAATAATTTTATAAGTTAGCATGTCATATCACTTAATCCGGCATAGCCAAAGACACGACACATACTACTACGACTGACTCTGTCAAACAACACCTATCATACTACTATGGCTGACCCTGTAAAACAACACCTATCATATTTCTATGGCTGACCCTGTAAAACAACACCTATCATACTACTATGGCTGACCCTGTACAACAACACCTATCATATTACTATGGCTGACCCTGTAAAACAACACCTATCATACTACTATGGCTGACCCTGTAAAACCTCACATTCCACTGCACCTATCATACTTCTATGGCTGACTCTTTACAACAACACCTATCATATTACTATGGCTGACCCTGTAAAACAACACCTATCATACTACTACGGCTGACACTGTAAAATAACACATTACACTGCACCTATCATACTACTATGGCTGACCCTGTAAAACAACACCTATAATATGACTATGGCTGACCCTGTAAAACAACACCTATCATATTACTATGGCTGACCCAGTAAAACAACACATTACACTGCACCTATCATACTACTATGACTGACCCTGTAAAACAACACCTATCATACTACCATGGCTGACCCTGTAACACAACACCTATCATATTACTATGGCTGACCCTGTAAAACAACACCTATCATACTACTATGGCTGACTCTGTACAACGACACATTACACTGCACCTATCATACTACTATGGCTGACCCTGTAAAACAACACCTATCATACTACTATGGCTGACTCTGTACAACAACACATTACACTGCACCTATCATACTTCCATGGCTGACCCTGTTAAACAACACCTATCATACTACTACGGCTGACCCTGTTCAACAACACATTACACTGCACCTATCGTACTTCTATGACTGACCCTGTAAAACAACACCTATCATACTACTACGGCTGACCCTGTAAAACAACACATTACAAGGCACCTGTCATACTACAGTAGCTGACCCTGTAAAACAACACCTATCATACTACTATGACTGACCCTGTAAAACAACACCTATAATACTACTACGGCTGACCCTGTAAAACAACACATTCCACTGCACCTATCATACTTCTATGGCTGACTCTGTACAACAACACCTATAATGTTACTATGGCTGACCTTGTAAAATAATACCTATCATACTACTACGGCTGACCCTGTAAAACAACACATTACACTGCACCTATCATACTACTATGGCTGACCCTGTAAAACAACACCTATAATACTACTATGGCTGACCCTGTAAAACAACACCTATCATACTACTATGACTGACACTGTAAAACAACACCTATCATACTACTATGGCTGACAATGTAAAACAACACCTATCATATTACTATGGCTGACCCAGTAAAACAACACATTACACTGCACCTATCATACTACTATGACTGACCCTGTAAAACAACACCTATCATCCTACCATGGCTGACCCTGTAACACAACACCTATCATATTACTATGGCTGACCCTGTAAAACAACACCTATCATACTACTATGGCTGACTCTGTACAACAACACCTATCATATTACTATGGCTGACCCTGTAAAACAATACCTATTATACTACTACGGCTGACCCTGTAAAACAACACATTACACTGCACCTAATACACTACTATGGCTGACCCTGTAAAACAACACCTATCATTCTACTACGGCTGACCCTGTAAAACAACACATTACACTGCACCTATCAAACCACTATGGCTGACCCTGTAAAACAACACCTATAATACTACTATGGCTGACACTGTAAAACAACACCTATCATATTACTATGACTGACACTGTAAAACAACACCTATCATACTACTATGGCTGACAATGTAAAACAACACCTATCATATTACTATGGCTGACCCTGTAAAACAACACATTACACTGCAGCTATCATACTACTATGACTGACCCTGTAAAACAACACCTTTCATTCTACCATGGCTGACCCTGTAAAACAACACCTATCATATTACTATGGCTGACCTTGTAAAACAACACCTATCATTCTACTATGGCTGACTCTGTACAACAACACCTATCATATTACTATGGCTGACCCTGTAAAACAATACCTATCATACTACTATGACTGACGCTGTCAAACAACACCTATCATACTACTATGGCTGACCCTGTAAAACAACACCTATCATATTTCTATGGCTGACCCTGTAAAGCAGCACCTGTCATACTACTATGGCTGACCCTGTACAACAACACCTATCATATTACTATGGCTGACCCTGTAAAACAACACCTATCATACTACTATGGCTGACCCTGTAAAACAACACATTACACTGCACCTATCGTACTACTATGACTGACCCTGTAAAATAACACCTATAATACTACTACGGATGACCCTGTAAAACAACACATTCCACTGCACCTATCATACTTCTATGGCTGACTCTGTACAACAACACGTATCATATTACTATGGCTGACCCTGTAAAACAACACCTATAATATGACTATGGCTGACCCTGTAAAACAACACCTATCATATTACTATGGCTGACCCAGTAAAACAACACATTACACTGCACCTATCATACTACTATGACTGACCCTGTAAAACAACACCTATCATACTACCATGGCTGACCCTGTAACACAACACCTATCATATTACTATGGCTGACCCTGTAAAACAACACCTATCATACTACTATGGCTGACTCTGTACAACGACACATTATACTGCACCTATCATACTACTATGGCTGACCCTGTAAAACAACACCTATCATACTACTATGGCTGACTCTGTACAACAACACATTACACTGCACCTATCATACTTCCATGGCTGACCCTGTTAAACAACACCTATCATACTACTACGGCTGACCCTGTTCAACAACACATTACACTGCACCTATCGTACTACTATGACTGACCCTGTAAAACAACACATTACAAGGCACCTCTCATACTACAGTGGCTGACCCTGTAAAACAACACCTATCATACTACTATGACTGACCCTGTAAAACAACACCTATCATACTACTACGGCTGACCCTGTAAAACAACACATTACACTGCACCTAACATACTACTATGGCTGACCCTGTAAAACAACACCTATAATACTACTATGGCTGACCCTGTAAAACAACAACTATCATACTACTATGACTGACACTATAAAACAACACCTATCCTACTACTATGGCTGACAATGTAAAACAACACCTATCATATTACTATGGCTGACCCTGTAAAACAACACATTACACTGCACCTATCATACTACTATGGCTGACCCTGTAAAACAACACCTATCATACTACTATGACTGACCCTGTAAAACAACACCTATCATACTACCATGGCTGACCCTGTAAAACAACACCTATAATTTTACTATGGCTGACCCTGTAAAACAACACCTATCATACTACTATGGCTGACTCTGTACAACAACACCTATCATATTACTATGGCTGACCCTGTAAAACAACACATTACACTGCACCTATCATACTACTATGACTGACCCTGTAAAACAACACCTATCATACTACCAAGGCTGACCCTGTAAAACAACACCTATCATACTACTATGACTGATGCTGTCAAACAACACCTATCATACTACTATGGCTGACCCTGTAAAACAACACCTATCATATTTCTATGGCTGACCCTGTAAAACAACACCTATCATACTACTATGGCTGACCCTGTAAAACAACACCTATCATATTACTATGGCTGACCCTGTAAAACAACACCTATCATACTACTATGGCTGACTCTGTACAACAACACCTATCATATTACTATGGCTGACCCTGTAAAACAACACATTACACTGCACCTATCATACTACTATGACTGACCCTGTAAAACAACACCTATCATACTACCATGGCTGACCCTGTAAAACAACACCTATCATATGTCATGACGTTGGCCTCTTTGGGTACAGGAAGGACAGTTGACCCCCTCCCCTTTGTACCATCACCCAACCTACCTTCCCCCCCAACCCAGGGTTGTAAAAATTCCAAGAGGAGAATCTACTACAACATGTTTCATAGAGAGACAAAGGAAATTCTTCCAACTCATAGAATTGGAGAACCTAGCGACATGTGTGTTCTGGAGAAGATATGGAAGATTGATGAAGACTCCAGCTACGAACTGATCCACTTGGTACAATTTTGTGATACTCAGAAGAGACAATATAGCCATATTACCCTAAAACGGTCTACATGATAGCCTCAGCGATGAGACTGAATCCACATGGGTGTATACAATGTATTATTAAGGATAAAGCTATTTGTAATACATTGAGATGCTATGTACTGATGTTAATGTGATAGAATCATATTTCTGTAACCAAGTCTAGCCCAGTCATAGGCACGCCCCCAGGGACACATACAGGACCAGGCGTCATTTGACAAGCCTGTTCTCTGGGTACTATAAAACACCCCCTGATTTACATTTCTACAGACCAGGCCTACACTCCATCGTGAGTTTGGCCCATAGGTTTGACCAGCCAAGTACTCTACTGAAAGTGAACTATACCACGTGGTTAACTTTTACTATCGAGACCGACAGAATAAGAACAAGTCTTTGATATTAATTATTAGTCTGCAGCTAAGTAAATTATATCATCGAACGCGAAGACCAACCACATCCATTCTATGACGACATTCATGAATGTCGCTCTGAACGATCCATTCTAACCGAGAGAGAGAGAGAGAGAACGCTGACAAACTCTCCATCAGAACAAAACTCTCCAACAAGAATCCCGACGACACATGAGCGTAAATATATATTGATTGCAAACGTTCCCGAATGAGTGAGCCTTCAATTGTCAATTGTTAATATTAATGAACTCTGTGTAACTTCTCAGCTTACCGTTTTATGACCCATTGTCTAACAGACCAGCCATGCTTGTTAGCCAGTAGGGCCCATTCCCCTACCAATCCTGTGTGACGATAATTACTGTTTGTATGTTTTCTGTTAATTACTTAGTGTAGTAAATAAATGATTTTAAGACAATTGATGTATGGATGATTTTAGTAAAGACTGGGTTCGTGCAGATAACCAAGAATTACAACTTTCATGATGAGACTGAAACAACATACGGGTTAAGATTGACTGCTATCGAGGTAAAATATTACTAAGTATTTTAAGAGTTTATTCAGAGGATAACAGCTCTATAAACGTTCTTCTGTGGTGCCCCGACTTTCTAGTTAATTACATTTACATGATTAGCTTAATCAGGTAATATTAATTACAGAGAAATAATTTTATAAGTTAGCATGTCATATCACTTAATCCGGCATAGCCAAAGACACGACACATACTACTACGACTGACTCTGTCAAACAACACCTATCATACTACTATGGCTGACCCTGTAAAACAACACCTATCATATTTCTATGGCTGACCCTGTAAAACAACACCTATCATACTACTATGGCTGACCCTGTACAACAACACCTATCATATTACTATGGCTGACCCTGTAAAACAACACCTATCATACTACTATGGCTGACCCTGTAAAACCTCACATTCCACTGCACCTATCATACTTCTATGGCTGACTCTTTACAACAACACCTATCATATTACTATGGCTGACCCTGTAAAACAACACCTATCATACTACTACGGCTGACACTGTAAAATAACACATTACACTGCACCTATCATACTACTATGGCTGACCCTGTAAAACAACACCTATAATATGACTATGGCTGACCCTGTAAAACAACACCTATCATATTACTATGGCTGACCCAGTAAAACAACACATTACACTGCACCTATCATACTACTATGACTGACCCTGTAAAACAACACCTATCATACTACCATGGCTGACCCTGTAACACAACACCTATCATATTACTATGGCTGACCCTGTAAAACAACACCTATCATACTACTATGGCTGACTCTGTACAACGACACATTACACTGCACCTATCATACTACTATGGCTGACCCTGTAAAACAACACCTATCATACTACTATGGCTGACTCTGTACAACAACACATTACACTGCACCTATCATACTTCCATGGCTGACCCTGTTAAACAACACCTATCATACTACTACGGCTGACCCTGTTCAACAACACATTACACTGCACCTATCGTACTTCTATGACTGACCCTGTAAAACAACACCTATCATACTACTACGGCTGACCCTGTAAAACAACACATTACAAGGCACCTGTCATACTACAGTAGCTGACCCTGTAAAACAACACCTATCATACTACTATGACTGACCCTGTAAAACAACACCTATAATACTACTACGGCTGACCCTGTAAAACAACACATTCCACTGCACCTATCATACTTCTATGGCTGACTCTGTACAACAACACCTATAATGTTACTATGGCTGACCTTGTAAAATAATACCTATCATACTGCTACGGCTGACCCTGTAAAACAACACATTACACTGCACCTATCATACTACTATGGCTGACCCTGTAAAACAACACCTATAATACTACTATGGCTGACCCTGTAAAACAACACCTATCATACTACTATGACTGACACTGTAAAACAACACCTATCATACTACTATGGCTGACAATGTAAAACAACACCTATCATATTACTATGGCTGACCCAGTAAAACAACACATTACACTGCACCTATCATACTACTATGACTGACCCTGTAAAACAACACCTATCATCCTACCATGGCTGACCCTGTAACACAACACCTATCATATTACTATGGCTGACCCTGTAAAACAACACCTATCATACTACTATGGCTGACTCTGTACAACAACACCTATCATATTACTATGGCTGACCCTGTAAAACAATACCTATTATACTACTACGGCTGACCCTGTAAAACAACACATTACACTGCACCTAATACACTACTATGGCTGACCCTGTAAAACAACACCTATCATTCTACTACGGCTGACCCTGTAAAACAACACATTACACTGCACCTATCAAACCACTATGGCTGACCCTGTAAAACAACACCTATAATACTACTATGGCTGACACTGTAAAACAACACCTATCATATTACTATGACTGACACTGTAAAACAACACCTATCATAGTACTATGGCTGACAATGTAAAACAACACCTATCATATTACTATGGCTGACCCTGTAAAACAACACATTACACTGCAGCTATCATACTACTATGACTGACCCTGTAAAACAACACCTTTCATACTACCATGGCTGACCCTGTAAAACAACACCTATCATATTACTATGGCTGACCTTGTAAAACAACACCTATCATTCTACTATGGCTGACTCTGTACAACAACACCTATCATATTACTATGGCTGACCCTGTAAAACAATACCTATCATACTACTATGACTGACGCTGTCAAACAACACCTATCATACTACTATGGCTGACCCTGTAAAACAACACCTATCATATTTCTATGGCTGACCCTGTAAAGCAGCACCTGTCATACTACTATGGCTGACCCTGTACAACAACACCTATCATATTACTATGGCTGACCCTGTAAAACAACACCTATCATACTACTATGGCTGACCCTGTAAAACAACACATTACACTGCACCTATCGTACTACTATGACTGACCCTGTAAAACAACACCTATCATACTACTACGGATGACCCTGTAAAACAACACATTCCACTGCACCTATCATACTTCTATGGCTGACTCTGTACAACAACACGTATCATATTACTATGGCTGACCCTGTAAAACAACACCTAACATACTACTATGGCTGACCCTGTAAAACAACATATTACACTGCGCCTATCATACTACTATGGCTGACCCTGTAAAACAACACCTATAATACTACTATGGCTGACCCTGTAAAACAACACCTATCATACTACTATGGCTGACTCTGTACAACAACACATTACACTGCACCTATCATACTTCCATGGCTGACCCTGTTAAACAACACCTATCATACTACTACGGCTGACCCTGTAAAACAACACATTACACTGCACCTATCGTACTACTATGACTGACCCTGTAAAACAACACCTATCATACTACTACGGCTGACCCTGTAAAACAACACATTACACTGCACCTGTCATACTACAGTGGCTGACCCTGTAAAACAACACCTATCATACTACTACGACTGACCCTGTAAAACAACACCTATCATACTACTACGGCTGACCCTGTAAAACAACACATTACACTGCACCTATCATACTACTATGGCTGACCCTGTAAAACAAAACCTATAATACTACTATGGCTGACCCTGTAAAACAACAGCTATCATACTACTATGACTGACACTATAAAACAACACCTATCATACTACTATGGCTGACCCTGTAAAACAACACCTATCATATTTCTATGGCTGACCCTGTAAAACAACACCTATCATACTACTATGGCTGACCCTGTAAAACAACACCTATCATATTACTATGGCTGACCCTGTAAAACAACACATATAATAATACTATGGCTGACCCTGTAAAACAACACCTATCATACTACTATGGCTGACTCTGTACAACAACACATTACACTGCACCTATCATACTTCCATGGCTGACCCTGTTAAACAACACCTATCATACTACTACGGCTGACCCTGTAAAACAACACATTACACTGCACCTATCGTACTACTATGACTGACCCTGTAAAACAACATCTATCATACTACTACGGCTGACCCTGTAAAACAACACATTACACTGCACCTGTCATACTACAGTGGCTGACCCTGTAAAACAACACCTATCATACTACTACGACTGACCCTGTAAAACAACACCTATCATACTACTACGGCTGACCCTGTAAAACAACACATTACACTGCACCTATCATACTACTATGGCTGACCCTGTAAAACAACACCTATAATACTACTATGGCTGACCCTGTAAAACAACAACTATCATGCTACTATGACTGACACTATAAAACAACACCTATCATACTACTATGGCTGACAATGTAAAACAACACCTATCATATTACTATGGCTGACCCTGTAAAACAACACATTACACTGCACCTATCATACTACTATGACTGACCCTGTAAAACAACACCTATCATACTACCAAGGCTGACCCTGTAAAACAACACCTATCATACTACTACGACTGACGCTGTCAAACAACACCTATCATACTACTATGGCTGACCCTGTAAAACAACACCTATCATATTTCTATGGCTGACCCTGTAAAACAACACCTATCATACTACTATGGCTGACCCTGTACAACAACACCTATCATATTACTATGGCTGACCCTGTAAAACAATACCTATCATACTACTATGACTGACGCTGTCAAACAACACCTATCATACTACTATGGCTGACCCTGTAAAACAACACCTATCATATTTCTATGGCTGACCCTGTAAAACAGCACCTGTCATACTACTATGGCTGACCCTGTACAACAACAACTATCATATTACTATGGCTGACCCTGTAAAACAACACCTATCATACTACTATGGCTGACCCTGTAAAACAACACATTACACTGCACCTATCGTACTACTATGACTGACCCTGTAAAACAACACCTATCATACTACTACGGATGACCCTGTAAAACAACACATTCCACTGCACCTATCATACTTCTATGGCTGACTCTGTACAACAACACGTATCATATTACTATGGCTGACCCTGTAAAACAACACCTAACATACTACTATGGCTGACCCTGTAAAACAACACATTACACTGCACCTATCATACTACTATGGCTGACCCTGTAAAACAACACCTATAATACTACTATGGCTGACCCTGTAAAACAACACCTATCATACTACTATGGCTGACTCTGTACAACAACACATTACACTGCACCTATCATACTTCCATGGCTGACCCTGTTAAACAACACCTATCATACTACTACGGCTGACCCTGTAAAACAACACATTACAATGCACCTATCGTACTACTATGACTGACCCTGTAAAACAACACCTATCATACTACTACGGCTGACCCTGTAAAACAACACATTACACTGCACCTGTCATACTACAGTGGCTGACCCTGTAAAACAACACCTATCATACTACTACGACTGACCCTGTAAAACAACACCTATCATACTACTACGGCTGACCCTGTAAAACAACACATTACACTGCACCTATCATACTACTATGGCTGACCCTGTAAAACAACACCTATAATACTACTATGGCTGACCCTGTAAAACAACAACTATCATACTACTATGACTGACACTATAAAACAACACCTATCATACAACTATGGCTGACAATGTAAAACAACACCTATCATATTACTATGGCTGACCCTGTAAAACAATACCTATTATACTACTACGGCTGACCCTGTAAAACAACACATTACACTGCACCTACTACACTACTATGGCTGACCCTGTAAAACAACACCTATCATACTACTATGGCTGACCCTGTAAAACAACACATTACACTGTACCTATCATACTACTATGGCTGACCCTGTAAAACAACACCTATCATACTACTATGGCTGACCCTGTAAAACAACACATTACACTGCACCTATCATACTACTATGGCTGACCCTGTAAAACAACACCTATCATACTACTACGGCTGACCCTGTATAACAACACATTACACTGCACCTATCATACTTCCATGGCTGACCCTGTTAAACAACACCTATCATACTACTACGGCTGACCCTGTAAAACAACACATTACAATGCACCTATCGTACTACTATGACTGACCCTGTAAAACAACACCTATCATACTACTACGGCTGACCCTGTAAAACAACACATTACACTGCACCTGTCATACTACAGTGGCTGACCCTGTAAAACAACACCTATCATACTACTACGACTGACCCTGTAAAACAACACCTATCATACTACTACGGCTGACCCTGTAAAACAACACATTACGCTGCACCTATCATACTACTATGGCTGACCCTGTAAAACAACACCTATAATACTACTATGGCTGACCCTGTAAAACAACAACTATCATACTACTATGACTGACACTATAAAACAACACCTATCATACAACTATGGCTGACAATGTAAAACAACACCTATCATATTACTATGGCTGACCCTGTAAAACAATACCTATCATACTACTACGGCTGACCCTGTAAAACAACACATTACACTGCACCTACTACACTACTATGGCTGACCCTGTAAAACAACACCTATCATACTACTATGGCTGACCCTGTAAAACAACACATTACACTGTACCTATCATACTACTATGGCTGACCCTGTAAAACAACACCTATCATACTACTATGGCTGACCCTGTAAAACAACACATTACACTGCACCTATCATACTACTATGGCTGACCCTGTAAAACAACACCTATCATACTACTACGGCTGACCCTGTATAACAACACATTACACTGCACCTATCATACTTCCATGGCTGACCCTGTTAAACAACACCTATCATACTACTACGGCTGACCCTGTAAAACAACACATTACACTGCACCTATCATACTACTATGGCTGACCCTGTAAAACAACATCTATCATACTACTACGGCTGACCCTGTAAAACAACACATTACACTGCACCTGCCATACTACAGTGGCTGACCCTGTAAAACGACACCTATCATACTACTATGACTGACCCTGTAAAACAACACCTATCATACTACTATGACTGACCCTGTAAAACAACACCTATCATACTACTATGACTGACCCTGTAAAACAACACCTATCATACTGCTATGGCTGACCCTGTACAACAACACATTACACTGCACCTATCATACTACTATGGCTGACCCTGTACAACAACACCTATCATACTACTATAGCTGACCCCGTAAAACAACACCTATCATACTACTATGGCTGACCCTGTAAAACAACACATTACACTGTACCTATCATACTACTATGGCTGACCCTGTAAAACAACACATTACACTGCAGCTTTCCAGTGTATGTGACACTTTTTTGGGGGGTTAATCGATCAGAAGATCCATCTATCTATCAATCTATCTGCCAATCAGTCAATCAATCAGTCAACCAACCCATCAATCAATCACATATTTCCCTTGATTGTTGAATGTGTCATCTCAGCATGTACGGCATTCATAAGTAATAAAAATAATAGTTGATTGGATTTATATAGTCTTTTTCCAGATTATCAAAGCGCTTTTCAATGTTACTCCCCCAATCCTCCTTCAAGTAGCTAGCTGTTTTCTCTCCTCGTAGAAACCTTTGGTCCTAACAACATACAGAAATTCACAGCAGCATTGGTGACCATGAGCCAATCAAAGTCCTCCCAGCGTGTAAGCTGCCTTAACGTGAATCAAAAGAAATCCTTTAAATTCAGGTATGTATGCTTAGCTATTCTCAGTACTGACCCATCATTCTATTATGGTCTATATTCTGTTCTATATTCTATTCTGTTCTGTTCTGTTCTATATTCAATTCTGTTCTATATTGTATTCTGTTCTATATTGTATTCTGTTCTATATTCTATTCTATTCTTATATTCTATTCTATTCTGTTCTGTTCTATATTCTGTTCTGTTCTATATTCTGTTCTATTCTATTCTATATTATATTCTGTTCTATACTCTATTCTGTTCTATATTCTATTCTGTTCTATATTCTATTCTATTCAGTTCTATATTCTATTCGCTCTATATTCTATATTCTATTATTTTCTTTTCTATATTCAATTCTGTTGTATATATGTTCTGTTCTATATTCTGTTCTGTTCTATATTCTATTCTGTTCTGTTCTATATTCAATTCTGTTCTATTCTGTTCTATATTCTATTCTGTTCTATATTCTATTCTGTTCTATATTCTTTTCCATTCTGTTCTATATTCTATTCTGTTTTATATTCTATTCTGTTCTATATTCTATTCTGCTGTATATTCTATTCTATTCTGTTCTCTTCTATATTCAATTCTGTTCTATATTCTATTCTATTCTATTCTATTCTATTCTGTTCTATTCTATTCTATTATGTTCTATGTTCTATTCTGTTCTATATTCTATTCTGTTCTATATTCTGTTCTATATTCTATTCTGTTCTATATTCTATTCTGTTCTATGTTCTATTATTTTCTGTTCTATATTCTATTCTGTTCTATATTCTGTTCTATATTCTATTCTATTCTGTTCTATATTCTATTCTGTTCTATATTCTATTCTATTTTATATTCTATTATGTTCTATACTGTCAATATGACCTGAGTGAGTATTTTTCTTTTCTCCCTGTAATAGATGCAAAAACCCTAACCCTATGAACCAGAGGACCTCTCTGCTGATGGAGATCACCATAAATGGTTTCTTGATATTAAATCTGTTAAGAATCAATGTGTGCATTACTTCTATATATCTCAGGACTGGTCATTTTACTGGCACTATAACTTGCACATACAACTAGCTAGTGATTCCATATGGACTGCCCCTGATCATAATGTCATGGCGTGTGATTCAGCGTCAGTGCAGATAGTCCACCTGCGGACCCCCAGAGAGACCACAGTGGGGAAGGTGATGGAGTCCTGTCTAAGGATGCTAGGAATGACAGAGGACAAGGAACTCTTCAGCCTCACAGACAAACCAGGTCTGTGTTAACCACTCATAGTATGAAAGATGGACTGACTGACTGACTGGCTGGCTGGCTGACTGGCTGACTGACTGGCTGACTGACTGGCTGACTGGCTGAATGGCTGACTGGCTGGCTGACTGACTGACTGGCTGGCCGACTGACTGGCTGACTGGCTGACTGGCTGGCTGGCTGGCTGACTGACTGGCTGACTGGCTGACTGACTGGCTGACTGGCTGACTGACTGGCTGAATGGCTGACTGGCTGAATGGCTGACTGGCTGAATGGCTGGCTGAATGGCTGACTGACTGGCTGGCTGAATGGCTGACTGGCTGAATGGCTATGACTGACGGGCTGAATGACTGGCTCACAGGCTGAGATGGACAGGCTGGCTAACTGGCTGACTGACTGGCTGACTGGTTGAGACTGACTGGCTAAATGGCTGGCTGACTAGCTGAGACTAACTGGCTAACTGGCTGACTGGCTGACAAGGCTGAGACTGACTGGCTGAGACTGACTGGCTAACAGGCTGGCTGAGACTGACTGGCTGACTGGCTGACTTACTGGCTGGCTAACTGACTGACTGACTGGCTGGCTGACTGTAGGCAAAGACCTCTTCAGGTCTTGTAGTATAGGTTTACACTAGACTGGTCCCAGATCTGTTTGTTCTATACTTGTAGTAAAGGCAGAGGGTTACGCAAGCCTGGTCCAGATCTGTTTGTTCTGTACTTGTAGTAAAGGCAGAGGGTTACGCAAGCCTGGTCCAGATCTGTTTGTTCTGTACTTGTAGTAAAGGCAGAGGGTTACGCAAGCCTGGTCCAGATCTGTTTGTGCTCTAGAGCTAACTCCTAGTCATTGCCACGTCAAACATTGACAACGAATATAGAGATGACAAGACAGCACAAACAGATCTGGGACCAGTCTACTGCTTTTAGTAGGGTTGTGACATACTATATCATTTAATGGCCATATCATTGACAGGAGACAATAAATTATGTTTATGTCTGTGCTTTGAAGGTTCTTCAGAGGAGCTGTCATCAGACCAACAGATAGTTGACTTGGCAAGCTCAGAGAACAAATATCTAGAGTTGTACCTGTGCAAAAAGGTAAGACTTGCATACCATTGCCACTTACAATGTACAGTCTTACTAGTCACAGACAACCTGTTCTAGTATCAAACAGAACAGCATTGTTGAAGTCAGACATTTTACATTTTAGTCATTTAGCAGATGCTCTTATCCAGAGCGACTTACAGTAGTGAATGCATACATTTCATACAATTTCATACATAGCATACATTTTTTTCTGTGCTGGGCCCCCGTGGGAATCGAACCCACAACCCTGGTGTTGCAAACACCATGCTCTACCAACTGAGCTACAGGGAAGGCTGACAGTACGATCTAGTGCCAAAGAGAACAGTGTTGTTGAAGTCACAGACAGAACGATCTAGTGCCAAACAGAACAGTGTTGTTGAAGTCACAGACAGTACGATCTAGTGTCAGACAGGACAGTGTTGTTGAAGTCACAGACAGAACGATATAGTATCAAACAGAACAGTGTTGTTGAAGTCACAGACAGTACGATCTAGTGCCAAACAGAACAGTGTTGTTGAAGTCACAGACAGTACGATCTAGTGTCAGACAGGACACTGTTGTTGAAGTCACAAACAGTACAATCTAGTGTCAGACAGGACAGTGTTGTTGAAGTCACAGACAGTACGATCTAGTGTCAGACAGGACAGTGTTGTTGAAGTCACAGACAGTAGGATCTAGTGCCAAACAGAACAGTGTTGTTGAAGTCACAGACAGTAGTCTCTAGTTTCAGACAGGACAGCATTAGAACAGTAGTCTCTAGTGTCAGACAGGAAAGCATTAGAACAGTAGTATCTAGTGTCAGACAGGACAGTATTAGAAAAGTAGTCTCTAGTGTCAGACAGGACAGCATTAGAAAAGTAGTCTCTAGTGTCAGACAGGACAGCATTAGAACAGTAGTCTCTAGTGTCATTCAGAATACTGATCTACTGCTGTCCTGTCTGACACTAAAGACTAATGATCTACTGCTGTTTCTACTGTCTGACACTAGAGACTACTGATGTACTGCTGTTTCTACTGTCTGACACTAGAGACTACTGATCTACTGCTGTCTGTCCTGTCTGACACTATAGACTACTGATGTACTGCTGTACTGTCTGACACTAGAGACTACTAATGTACATTTACATTTTACATTTACGTAATTTAGCAGACGCTCTTATCCAGAGCGACTTACAAATTGGTGCATTCACCTTATGATATCCAGTGGAACAACCACTTTACAATAGTACATCTATATATTTTATGGGGGCGAGGGTACGGGGGGGGTTAGAAGGTTTACTTAATCCTATCCCAGGTATTCCTTAAAGAGGTGGGGTTTCAGGTGTCTCTGGAAGGTGGTGATTGACTCCGCTGTCCTGGCGTCGTGAGGGAGCTTGTTCCACCATTGGGGTGCCAGAGCAGCGAACAGTTTTGACTGGGCTGAGCGGGAACTGTGCTTCCGCAGAGGTAGGGAGGCGAGCAGCAGTGCCCTTCTTTGGGTGTAGGGACTGATCAGAGCCTGAAGGTACGGAGGTGCCGTTCCCCTCACAGCTCCATAGGCAAGCACCATGGTCTTGTAGCAGATGCGAGCTTCAACTGGAAGCCAGTGGAGTGTGCAGAGGAGCGGGGTGACGTGAGAGAACTTGGGAAGGTTGAACACCAGACGGGCTGAGGCATTCTGGATGAGTTGTAGGGGTTTAATGGCACAGGCAGGGAGCCCCGCCAACAGCGAGTTGCAGTAATCCAGAAGGGAGATGACAAGTGCCTGGATTAGGACCTGCGCTGCTTCCTGTGTGAGGCAGGGTCGTACTCTACGAATGTTGTAGAGCATGAACCTACAGGATCGAGTCACTGCCTTGATGTTAGCGGAGAACGACAGGGTGTTGTCCAGGGTCACGCCAAGGCTCTTAGCCCTCTGGAAGGAGGACACAATGGAGTTGTCAACCGTCAGGTAGGACGCAATCCAAGAGTGAGCTGCGCCGGAGATGCCCAACTCGGAGAGGGTGGAGAGGAGGATCTGATGGTTCACAGTATCAAAGGCAGCAGATAGGTCTAGAAGGATGAGAGCAGAGGAGAGAGAGTTAGCTTTAGCAGTGGGGAGAGCCTCCGTGACACAGAGAAGAGCAGTCTCAGTTGAATGACCAGTCTTGAAACCTGACTGATTTGGATCAAGAAGGTCATTCTGAGAGAGATAGCAAGAGAGCTGGCCAAGGACGGCACGCTCAAGAGTTTTGGAGAGAAAAGAAAGAAGGGATACTCGTCTATAGTTGTTGACATCGGAGGGATCGAGTGTAGGTTTTTTGAGAAGGGGTGCAACTCTCGCTCTCTTGAAGACGGAAGGGACGTAGCCAGCGGTCAAGGATGAGTTGATGAGCGAGGTGAGGTAAGGGAGAAGGTCTCCGGAAATGGTCTGGAGAAGAGAGGAGGGGATAGGGTCAAGCGGGCAGGTTGTTGGGCGGCCGGCCGTCACAAGTCGCAAGATTTCATCTGGAGAGAGAGGGGAGAAAGAGGTCAAAGCATAGGGTAGGGCAATGTAAGCAGGACCAGCGGTAGCGTTTGACTTAACAAACGAGGATCGGATGTCATCAACCTTCTTTTCAAAATGGTTGACAAAGTCATTCGCAGTGAGGGAGGAGGGGGCGGGGGGGGATTCAGGAGGGAGGAGAAGGTGGCAAAGAGCTTCCTAGGGTTAGAGGCAGATGCTTGGAATTTAGAGTGGTAGAAAGTGGCTTTAGCAGCAGAAACAGAGAAAGGAAATGTGGAGAGGAGGGAGTGAAAAGATGCCAGGTCCGCAGGGAGGCTAGTTTTCCTCCATTTCCACTCGGCTGCCCGGAGCCCTGTTCTGTGAGCTCGCAATGAGTCGTCAAGCCACAGAGCAGGAGGGGAGGACAGAGACGACTGGGAGGATAGGGGACATAGAGAGTCAAATGATGCAGAAAGGGAGGAGAGGAGGGTTGAGGAGGCAGAATCAGGAGATTGGTTGGAGAAGGATTGAGCAGAGGGAAGAGATGATAGGATGGAAGAGGAGAGAGTAGCAGGAGAGAGAGAGCGAAGGTTGCGATGGC
The DNA here is from genome assembly GCF_901001165.1 of Salmo trutta. NCBI lineage: Eukaryota > Metazoa > Chordata > Actinopteri > Salmoniformes > Salmonidae > Salmo > Salmo trutta. The sequence goes on from NC_042958.1 coordinate 42,832,381, forward strand.
GCAATACCATCTGAGTAGGGGCAGAGTGAGTAGTGTTGGAGGAGAGCGAGAGGGAAAAGGATACAAGGTAGTGGTCGGAGACTTGGAGGGGAGTTGCAGTGAGATTAGTAGAAGAACAGCATCTAGTAAAGATGAGGTCAAGCGTATTGCCTGCCTTGTGAGTAGGGGGGGGACGGTGAGGTAAAAAGAGGAGAGGAGTGGAAAGAAGGAGGCAGAGAGAAATGAGTCAAAGGTAGACGTAGGGAGGTTAAAGTCACCCAGAATTGTGAGGGGTGAGCCATCCTCAGGAAAGGAACTTATCAAGGCATCAAGCTCATTGATGAACTCTCCAAGGGAACCTGGAGGGCGATAAAGGATAAGGATGTTATGCTTGAATGGGCTAGTGACTGTGACAGCATGGAATTCAAAGGAGGAGATAGACAGATGGGTCAGGGGAGAAAGAGAAAATGTCCACTTAGGAGAGATGAGGATTCCAGTGCCACCATCCCGCTGACCAGATGCTCTCGGGATATGCGAGAACACGTGATCAGACGAGGAGAGAGCAGTAGGAGTAGCAGTGTTTTCTGTGGTAATCCATGTTTCCGTCAGCTCCAAGAAGTCGAGGGACTGGAGGGTAGCATAGGCTGAGATGAACTCTTCCTTGTTGGCTGCAGACCAGCAGTTGCAGAGGCTGCCGGAGACCTGGAACTCCACGTGGGTTGTGCTCGCTGGGACCACCAGGTTAGAGTGGCAGCGGCCATGCGGTGTGAAGCGTTTGTGTTGCCTGTGCAGAGAGGAGAGAACAGGGATAGACAGACACATAGTTAACAGGCTACAGGAGAGGCTACGCTAAGGAGATTGGAATGAAAATTAACTAAACAACTGGGGAAGTGAGAGAGCAGGGCCTCCCTCACTAACCATTCACTGAAACACTCAAATATAACTTTTCCAACTTCCACTTTAGAAATGATAATTGATGTAAACTACAGTGGTTCAATGTTTCCAGGAATAGGCTCAAACTTAGTTTATGTACTGCTGTCCTGTCTGACACTAGAGACTACTGATGTACTGCTGTCCTGTCTGACACTAGAGACTACTGATGTACTGCTGTCCTGTATGACACTAGAGACTACTGATGTACTGCTGTCCTGTCTGACACTAGAGACTACTGATGTACTGCTGTCCTGTCTGACACTCGAGACTACTGATGTACTGCTGTCCTGTCTGACACTAGAGACTACTAATGTACTGCTGTCCTGTCTGACACTAGAGACTACTGATGTACTGCTGTCCAGTCTGACACTAGAGACTACTGATGTACTGCTGTCCTGTCTGACACTAGAGACTACTGATGTACTGCTGTCCAGTCTGACACTAGAGACTACTGATGTACTGCTGTACTGTCTGACACTAGAGACTACTGATGTACTGCTGTCCAGTCTGACACTAGAGACTACTGATCTACTGCTGTTCTGTTCTGTCTGATACTAGAGACTACTGACCTACTGCTGTACTGTTCTGTCTGATACTAGAGACTACTGATCTACTGCTGTACTGTTCTGTCTGACACTAGAGACTACTGATCTACTGCTGTACTGTTCTGTCTGAAACTAGAGACTACTGACCTACTGCTGTTCTGTCTGGCACTAGATACTGCTAGGTAGACTGTTGTGGGTCGTGAACTAATTGTCTTTTTGTTTTAAAACCCACCAGGAGAAACCTAAAAGTATTGTCCAGCCCCAATCCCTAGCTCCTACTTTCAACGGGTCCCTTGGCAACGGCCCAGTCAATCAAACCCGCCAGGTACAGGTGGTCAGCCAGCCAGGTAAAGAGGAAAAGATACGTGAACTCAATGAACAGGTGGACTCTCTACAGAACGTCATCCTGCAGGTGAAATAAAGTAGAGTATTCTCCATCATCCCGGTAATTGTCTTGTCATTGTCTTCTTCTTCTTTGTCTTCTTTGTTGACTCCTCATGTTGACCCCATGGTCTGGAGATCCACCACGGCCTGGTAGCCTACTGCTAGCATATAATAGCATAGCATCGAGGGGCCTTTAATTCATTGTTGACATCTAATGTTGACACTAGGTGCAGGAGATACACCACGGCCTGGTAGCGTTCTGTTCAGAGCTGAAGAGAATGGATGGGGAGGTGGATGCGTCGGGGTTGAGATCTCCAGAGCTGGAGCAGCGCCTTGGGCTGGCACTGGGACTGCTCAGGGACAAGAGACACGGTCTACAGAGCCTCCGAGAGTCCATGAGAGACACAGCCGCTCACAGGAACAAGTATGTTCATAACAAAACTATTGTTCCCATAATGCAATGAGCCAAAGAAAATGTAACTTATGTGAGATCACATCGGTTGCTGGCCCAATTAAGTAGTGTCATATTGGTCTCTGGCACAATTGGCCCAGCGTTGTCCAGGTTAGGGTTTGGCCAGGGTAGGCCATCATTGTAAAGAATAATTTCTTCATAACTGACTTTCCTAGTTAAATAAAGGTTAAAATAAATAAATATTCTCATATTTCAAATCAACTCACTCACTTCCTCACTCGCTCATGCGTACATACTTGATGCTTTTGAAATAATTTGTGCACTTGCACAATAAGTGTGAATTGGTAGCCCATTGTAGCCAAGTTAATGCAACAGCTAGTAACCTTCTCAAAGAGCGTGGACCTATTTGTGCAACAGTTAAGGTGTTGAACTGACAGTAGCAGGGAGATGAGCTCTACTGACGTTTAGGGACTACCCCTGAATTTACAAGTACAGTTATTAACATAAAGCATATTTCCTCCTGTGTCTATGTTATGTGATTGTCTCCCTGTAACTACCTGGTAAACATTCCTTTACTTTAATTCTCACTGTAACTACAGTGACTTGCAAAAGTATTCACCCCTCTTGGCGTTTTCCTGATTTTGTTGAATTACAACCTGTTATTTAAATTGATTTTATTTGGATTTCATGTAATGGACATACACAAAATAGTCCAAATTGGTGAAGTGAAATTTTAAAAATTACTTGTTTCAAAAAAATAAAGAACAGAAAGTGCTTGTGAATTTTGGATTGTTCTTATTTTCCTCAATTAAGTTGTAAAAATAGAATGATGGAGCAGCAGTGAGGGCTCTTCGATACTGCATGGTACTGTCTTTCCAAGCTAGTCGGAAGACTTCCAGTTTGGTGTAGCGCCATTTCCGTTCCAATTTTCTGGAAGCTTCCTTCAGAGCTCGTGAATTATCTGTATACCAGGGAGCTAGTTTCCTGTTACAAATGTTTTTTGTTTTTAGAGTGCATCTTAGGTATTGCGCAAGGTTAAATTGAGATCCTCAGTTAGGTGGTTAACTGATTTTTGTACTCTGAGGTCCTTGGGTAGGCGGAGGGAGTCTTGATGGGCATCTAGGAATCTTTGGGTTGTCCGAGAATTTATAGCATGACTTTTGATGATCCTTGGTTGGGGTCTGTGCAGATTATTTGTTGTGATTGCAAACGTAATAAAATGGTGGTCCGATAGTTCAGGATTATGAGGAAAAACATTAAGATCCACAACATTTATTCCATGGGACCAAACTAGGTCCAGAGTATGACTGTGGCAGTGAGTAGGTCCGGGGACATGTTGGACAAAACCCACTGAGTCGATGATGGCTCCGAAAGCCTTTTGGAGTGGGTCTGTGGAACTTTCCATGTGAATATTAAAGTCACCAAAAATGTGAATATTATCTGCCATGACTACAAGATCCGATAGGAACTCAGTGAGGAACGCTGTATACGGCCCAGGAGGCCTGTAAATATTTGCTATAAAAAGTGATTGAGTAGGCTGCATAGATTTCATGACTAGGAGCTCAAAAGATGAAAACTTCAGGGTTTTTTGTAAATTGAAATTTGCTATCATAAATGTTATTTGCTCCCTGTAACTACCTGGTACACATTACATTATTGCTTTCTGTAACTGCCTTGTAAATATCACTTTATTTCTCCCTGTAACTGCCTACTAAACATGACTTTATTTATCCCTGTAACTACATGGTAAACATTTCTTACATTTATTTCTCCCTGTAACTACCTGGTCAACCTTTATTTGCTTTACTTTTTCCCTGTAACTGCCTACTAAACATGACTTTATTTACCCCTGTAACTGCCTGGTAAACATTACTTTATTTCTCCCTGTAACTACCTGGTAAACACAATTACATTTCTCCCTGTAACTACCTGGTAAACATTACTTTACTGTGTCATCCAGGTGATCAGAGATGCTTTATGACTTGTTATAAGCATGTACTGTATGTCCTCATTATTTGTGTATATACCTGTATTTTTAATTGAACCTTTATTTAACTTGGCAAGTCAGTTACATACACATTCTTATTTACAATGACAGCCTAGGAACAACCTTGTTCAGCGGCAAATCAACAGATTTTTAGCTTGTCAGCTCAGGGATTCAATCTAGCAACCTTTCGGTTACTGGCCCAATGCTCTAACCGTTACGCTACCTGCCGTCCCAAGGAATATAATAAACTCAGCAAAAAAAGAAACGTCACTTTTTCAGAACCCTGTCTTTCAAAGATAATTCATAAAAATCCAAATAACTTCACAGATCCTCATTGTAAAGGGTTTGAACACTGTTTCCCATGCTTGTTCAGTGAACCATAAACAATTAATGAACATGCACCTTAATGAACATGCACCTTTGGAACGGTCGTTAAGACACTAACAGCTTACAGACGGTAGGCAATTAAGGTCACAGTTATGAAAACTTAGGACACTAAAGAGGCCTTTCTACTGACTCTGAAAAACGCCAAAAGAAAGATGCCCAGGGTCCCTGCTCATCTGCATGAATGTGCCTTAGGCATGCTGCAAGGAGGCATGAGGACTACAGATGTGGCCAGGGCAATAAATTGCAATGTCCATACTGTGAGACGCCTAAGACAGTGATACAGGGAGAAAGGACAGACAGCTGATCATCCTCGCAGTAGAAGACCACGTGTAACAACACCTGCAGAGGATTGGTACATCTGAGCATCACACCTGCGGGACAGGTACAGGATGGCAACAACAACTGCCCGAGTTACACCAAGAAAGCACAATCCCTCCATCAGTGCTCAGACTGTCCGCAATAGGCTGAGAGAGGCTGGACTGACGGCTTGTAGGCCTGTTGTAAGGCAGGTCCTCATCAGACATCATTGGCAACAACGTCGCCTATGGGCACAAATCCACCGTCGCTGGACAAGACAGGACTGGCAAAAAGAGCTCTTCACTGATGAGTCGTGGTATTTTCTCACCAGGGGTGATGGTCGGATTCGCATTTATTGTTGAAGGAATGAGCGTTACACCAAGGCCTGTACTCTGGGATCGATTTGGAGGTGGAGGGTCCGTCATGGTCTGGGGCGGTGTGTCACAGCATCATCGGACTGAGCTTGTTGTCATTCCAGGCAATCTCAACGCTGTGCATTACAGGGAAGGTACCCTTCCTGCAGGCTCATCCTGACATGACCCTCCAGCATGACAATGCCAACAGCCATACTGCTCGTTCTGTGCATGATTTCCTGCAAAACAGGAATGTCAGTGTTCTGCCATGGCCAGCGAAGAGCCCGGATCTCAATCCCATTGAGCACGTCTGGGACCTGTTGGATCGGAGGGTGAGAGCTAGGGCCATTCCTCCCAGAAATGTCCAGGAACTTGCAGGTGCCTTGGTGGAAGAGTGGAGTAACATCTCACAGCAAGAACTAGCAAATCTGGCACAGTCCATGAGGAGTAGATGCACTGCAGTACTTAATGCAGCTGGTGGCCACACCAGATACTGAGTGTTACTTTGTTAAGGGACACATTATTCAATTTCTGTTAGTCACATGTCTGTGGAACTTGTTCAGTTTATGTATCAGTTGTTGAATCTTTCTATGTTCATACAAATATTTACACATGTTAAGTTTGCTGAAAATAAATGCAGTTGACAGTGAGAGGACGTTTCTTTTTTTGCTGAGTTTATGTAATCTTTACCTTACAGGCGATCAGAGGTTCGTCTTCTGGATAAGATGAAACTGAACTGTCAAGTGTTTAAAGAAGAAATCTCTCTGGTGCACCTCAATCGACAGGTAGCCCATCTACAGCAAGCACTTCAGGACAGCCAAGACAAGGTACATTTACCTACTTTACCTGTTTGTTACTGTGTTAACCCAACCTTGAACCTACCTGGTTCACCTCAAGAGACAGCTAGCTCATCGACAGGCAGCACTGCAGGACAACCAAGTCAAGTTAGTCCTAACCCCTGACATCTAACCATAGCACACCACCAGTCTGCACTGCAGGACAACCAAGACAAGTTAGTCCTAACCCCTGACATCTAACCATAGCACACCACCCGTCTGCACTGCAGGACAACCAAGACAAGTTAGTCCTAACCCCTGACATCTAACCATAGCACACCGCCAGACTGCACTGCAGGACAACCAAGATAAGGTATAGGCGAAAGAAACGTAGAACACTTGAAGAATTAGTTTCTAGATAGCATTTTATTTTCTAAGAGTGGAAGTCCACTAAATTCCACCATTCAACGCCCTGCCTCTCGACCCCACCTTCTCTGCCCCACCCTCCCCCTTCCCCTCCGTCTCAACCCTCACCCAACGTCCCCCTTTCCCCCCGACAACCCCCCGACTAGGGCGTATGAATGCCTCGGAGCGTTGGCTGCCATTTAGCAGGTTGGGGTCGTAGGTGAAACTCTAAGGCCTCTCCACAGACATGAGAGCCAGACAGGATACCTCCACAGAAACACAGCACAAGCCCCTTGAAAAACAGAGCATAATATATCCCATAATGCTCTGCGTCACCCTCTTACTCTGGCTCTGGTTTCCCTTTCTTTAGCTGGCCTAACCCTAACCATTTGATTAGCTGGCCTAACCCTAACCATTTATTTAGCTGGCCTAACCCTAACCCTAACCATTTCATTAGCTGGCCTAACCCTAACCATTTATTTAGCTGGCCTAACCCTAACCCTAACCATTTCATTAGCTGGCCTAACCCTAACCATTTATTTAGCTGGCCTAGACATTTTCATTTTTTTCAATTTCAGTGTGTTTGTCTAGATGAGCCAGGGTAAATCCCTTGATAGCTAGACAGGAGACATTCCAGAAGTCTAGATGAGCCGTGGTAAATCCCTTGGTAGCTAGACAGGAGACAGGAGACACCCCCCCTCATTAATCTATACACAATACCCCACAATGACAAAGCATAAACAGATTTGTGTAACTGTTTATGCAAATGTATAATTAAATATGTAAAAAACATCACATTAACCTCTACGGGATGGGTTTCCCTAAATTGGGACGGTTGTTGCTAACATACGCTAATGTGACTAGAATGACGTTGTATACAACAGCCAACTTTCCTAGACATAGACAGGTCTTATATGGGCAGAAAACTTAAATTATTCTTAATCTAACTGCGGTGTCCAATTAACAGTAGCTTTTACAGTGAAAAAATACCATTCTATTCTTTGAGGAGAGTGCACAACAACAAACTTTTGTCACGGCAACTCGTTTGATACATTCACCTCTGAAGGTAAATAACGTACTTACATTCAGTAATCTTGCTCTGATTTGTCATCCTGGGTGTCCCAGAGATAAAATGTAGCATTGTTTTGTTTGATATAATCCATTTTTATGTTCAAATGTAGGAACTGGTGTCTACAGTTTTACCCCACTGCTGTTTCTGGCGCCAAACCCACATAGCCCATTCATCTATATGTGTGAAAGTTAATGTATAATTTAATGATCGATCATGTATGACACTCCTGGGAGTGTGTAAACATACATTTTTTATTACCATATCATTTTTGTATGTTCTCTATAGTTATGTACTTAAATGTATCAAATGTCAAATTCGGCACATTGGACAAACTCCTGGCAGACTTGATACAAAATATTGTGCTGTGATGTAATTCTTCACTGGATCAGTCTGAAACTTTGCACACACACTGATGCCACCTGGTGGCCAAAATCTAAATTACACCTAGACTCCTATCTGAAAGTAAATAAAAATAAAACGCATGCATTTGTTTGTATTATCTTTTAACATATCTAATGTGTTATATTCTCCTACATTAATTTCACATTTCCACAAACTTCAAAGTGTTTCCTTTCAAATAGTATCAAGAATATACATATGCTTGCTTCAGGTCCTGAACTAAAGGCAGTTAGATTTGGGTATGTCATTTTAGGCTGAAATTGAAAAATGGGTACGATCCTTATTAAGAGGTTTTAAAATAAGTACTCAAACCTTTACTCAGTACTTTGTTGGGTATGACGCTACAAGCTTGGCACACCTGTATTTGGGGAGTTTCTCCCATTCTTCTCTGCCAATTCTTTCAAGCTCTGTCAGGTTAGAAGGGAAGCGTCTCCAGAGATGTTAGATATGTTTAAAGTCTGGCCTTAAACTGGGCCACTCAAGGATATTCTGAGACTTGTCCTGAAGCCTCTTCTGAATTGTCTTGGCTGTGTGCTTAGGTTTGATGTCCTTTTGGAAGGTAAATCTTCACCCCAGTTTGAGGTCCTGAGCGCTCTGGAGCAGGTTTTTATTAAGGATCTCTTTGTTCTTTGCTATGTTGATCTTTCCCCCGATCCTGACTAGTCTCCCATTTCCTGCTGCTGAAAAACATCCCCACAGCACGATGCTGCCACCACCATTCTTCACCGTAGGGATGGTGCCTGGTTTCCTCCTTACTTGACACTTGGCATTCAGGCCAAATAGTTAAATATTGGTTTCATCAGACCAGAGAATCTTGTTTCTCATGGTCTGAGAGTCTTTAGGTGATGTTTGGCAAACTCCAAGCGGGATGTCATGTGCCTTTTACTGAGGAGTGGCTTCCGTCTGGCCACTCTACCATAAAGGCCTGATTGGTGGAGTGCAGCAGAGATGGTTGTCCTTCTGGAAGGTTCTCCCAGCTCAAAAGAGGAACTCTGGAGCTCTGTCAGAGTGACCATCGGGTTCTTGGTCACCTCCCTGACTAAGGCCCTTCTCCCCCGATTGCTCAGTTTGGCCGGGCGGCCAGCTCTAGGAAGAGTCTGGGTGGTTCCAAACTTCTCCCATTTAAGAATTATGGAGGCCACTATGTTCTTGGGGACCTTCAATGGTGCAGACATTTTTTGGTACCCATCCAAAGATTTGTGCCTCAATACAATCCTGTCTCGGAGCTCTACGGACAATTCCTTCAACCTCATGGCTTGGTTTTTTCTTTGACATGCACTGTCTACTGTGGTACCTTTTATAAACAGGTGTGTTCCTTTCCACATCATGTCCAATCAACTGAATTGACAACAGGTGGACTCCAGTCAAGTTGTAGAAACATCTCAAGGATGATTGATGGAAACAGGATGCACCTGATCTCAATTTGGAGTCTCAAAGCAAAAGGTCTGAATTCATATGCAAATAATGTATTTCTGTCTTTAAAAAAAATAAAGTTCCAAAAATATCTGAACCTGTTTTCGCTGTGTCATTATGGGGTATTGTGTGTAGTTTGATGAGGAACATTTTTTATTTAATCCATTTTAGAATAAGGCTGTAACGTATCAAAATGTGGAATAAGTTGTGGAAAAGGAGTATCTCTGTCTGTCTGTCTCTGTGTAGCCTGACTAACCTAATCTCAGACACCATACTCAGCTCTGTAGCCTGACTAACCTAATCTCAGACACCCTACTCAGCTCTGTAGCCTGACTAACCTAATCTCAGACACCCTACTCAGCTCTGTAGCCTGACTAACCTAACCTCAGACACCCTACTCAGCTCTGTAGCCTGACTAACCACAGGAAGGAGAGGTAGCACAGCTGTCCCACAATCAATCCAGGTTCAAAGAAATTAGATATTGGAGAGATGGAAATAGAGACAGAGGGAAGAGAGGGGGAAGGGAGGGTCATTCTTTCACCCCCTCCCTTATATTGCCTGTCTAAAGCTCAAATCACACAGATCTTTTCAAATAGTTTCCGGCATTTGTTGTTTCTTCCCTCCTTCCCTCGACTCTCCTTACATTTCGCCTACTTTCCGTCCGCTCTACCCCTGTAGCCTGACTTTCCTGCGCCTTCCTTCCACCCCCCTGGTACTCTCCAGTTGTATTGATCCAGATTGCTTCTTTCCACCCGCCTGGTACTCTCCAGTTGTATTGATCCAGATTGCTTCTTTCCACCCGCCTGGTACTCTCCAGTTGTATTGATCCAGATTGCTTCCTTCCACCCCCCTGGTACTCCAGTTGTATTGATCCAGATTGCTTCCTTCCACCCCCCTGGTACTCCAGTTGTATTGATCCAGATTGCTTCCTTCCACCCCCCCCCCCCAGTACTCTCCAGTTGTATTGATCCAGATTGCACCCCTTAGACTGGTACTCTCAAGTTGATGAAATAGTTCCTTATTGTCTGTTATCCACAGCCGCAGCCAGAGAGACAAGAGAGAGCTAATCAAACACACACACACACACACACACACACCTGAATCTATTAGTTCCCAGGCTGCCCCCCCACCCCCACCCCACCCTCCGGTCTGTGAACCTGACCCTGTCTCTGATTAGGTCATATGATAAACATTAGCTTGGCCGCTTTTCCCACCAACTCACCACCTAAAAAGGCTTTGCTGCTCTGAAAGAGACTAGGCCTTGGTATGGGCCCTAAAACCCCTGGGGCCACAGTAACATGACACAGGGCCTCTGTTCAAAGAGAGAGCCTTGTGTGTCCTTTCATAGCACTTCGTTAGCTGCTCCTCCACCAGGATAACAGAACATTAAAAAGAAAAAGACAAGAGAGAAGAAGGTTCTCTGACTCCTCTGGGGATGAGAGCTTTACACACCTAGTCCTCTCTCTCTCTCTCTCTCTCTGTCTTCTCCCTCTCTCTCTCCCTCCAATCTCTGTCCCTCCTCTCTCTCTCTCCCTCCTCTATCTCTCCCTCCTCTCTCTCCTCCTCCTCTCTCGCTCCTCCTCCTCTCTCGCTCCCTCCTCTCTCGCTCTCCCCCTCACCTCTCGCTCCCTCCTCTCTCGCTCTCCCCCTCACCTCTCTCTCTCTCCCCCTCTCCTCTCTCTCTCCCTCCTCTGTCCCTCTCTTTTCTCTCTCCTCTCGCTCCTCTCTTCCTCCTCTCTCTCTCCTCTCACCTCTCTCCTTCTCTCCCTCCTCTCTCTCCCCCTCTCTCCCCTTCTCTCCCTACCTCCTCTCTCTCTCTCTCTCCCTCCTCTGTCCCTCTCTTTTCTTTCTCCTCTCTCCCTCTCTCCTTCCTGTCCCTCCAGTGGCTTTTGTCACCAGCATCCCATTGTTGCTACGGTCACAGGCTCTCGGGTGTCACAGCTCTACACATCTGTGTGTGTGTGTGTGTGTGTGTGTGTGTGTGTGCTTACTTGAAGTTCCTTCTCTACAATGCAACAACAATAAGACATGATCAAAGATAAGAATAGAATACAAACATAAAGTAAATGACTCAGTAGAATAGAATAAACAGTTTAGCATCAGTATAAAACAGGAAGGCGCAGTTATAGTCTAATATCTACAAGTGTGTTGGGGAAGGGGGGAAAATGTGGTTTGTGTGTGTGTGTGTGAGAGAGAGGACAGAAGGGACAATGAGAAAGAGAGGACTGAAGGGACAATGAAAAAGAGAGGACTGAAGGGACAATGAGATAGAAGGGATTGAAGAATGTGTTTGTCATTCAAGACAGCAGACCATGAAATGAGGTTGTTCATTCATTCAACATTTTGATGCCCACATCTGATGTTTGTTTAGTCATGATGAAAGAGCCTTGTGTTTAGTCATGATGAAAGAGCCTTGTATTTAGTCGTTATGAAAGAGCCTTGTATTTAGTCGTGATGAAAGAGCCTTGTATTTAGTCATGATGAAAGAGCCTTGTATTTAGTCACGATGAAAGAGCCTTGTATTTAGTCACGATGAAAGAGCCTTGTATTTAGTCACGATGAAAGAGCCTTGTATTTAGTCATGATGAAAGAGCCTTGTATTTAGTTGTGATGAAAGAGCCTTGTATTTAGTCGTGATGAAAGAGCCTTGTATTTAGTCACGATGAAAGAGCCTTGTATTTAGTCATGGTGAAAGAGCCTTGTATTTAGTCACGATGAAAGAGCCTTGTATTTAGTCACGATGAAAGAGCCTTGTATTTAGTCATGATGAAAGTGAAACTACAGTATTTATTTAGTGGAAACAAAGAGCTATGAATGAATGAATGAATGAATGAATGAATGAATGAATGAATGAATGAATGAATGAAGGACATACAGTATATCTCAGAGTATTGCCCTGGCAACACAGGTCATTTACATTGATAATGAGAGGATTGTGTTACCTGCTAGCGTTGTCTGTTGTACACATTTGATGTATCACCAGAGATAAAAAGCTGTGGATAAAGATAGGAGGTTGTCTGTCATGTCAAAAAAATAGGCTTCCAGAAATGGGCTGCTGCTCTTCATTCAGAATCACCTTTATTCACCAAGTACATTTACACATACTGATAGTGATAGAGAACATACACAGAATGTTACCTGGTGATATGGTGCTGCTTGACAACATACCCAGAATGTTACCTGGTGATATGGTGCTGCTAGTGATAGACAACATACTCAGAATGTTACCTGGTGATATGGTGCTGTTAGTGATAGACAACATACTCAGGATGTTACCTGGTGATATGGTGCTGCTAGACAACATACCCAGAATGTTACCTGGTGATATGGTGCTGATAGACAACACACCCGGAATGTTACCTTGTGATATGGTGCTGATAGACGACACACCCAGAATGTTACCTGGTGATATGGTGCTGATAGACAACACACCCAGAATGTTACCTGGTGATATGGTGCTGATAGACAACACACCCAGAATGTTACCTGGTGATATGGTGCTGCTAGTGATGGACAACACACCCAGGATGTTACCTGGTGATATGGTGCTGATAGACAACACACCCAGAATGTTACCTGGTGATATGGTGCTGATAGACAACATACCCAGAATGTTACCTGGTGATATGGTGCTGCTAGTGATGGACAACACACCCAGAATGTTACCTGGTGATATGGTGCTGATAGACAACATACCCAGAATGTTACCTGGTGATATGGTGCTGCTAGACAACATACTCAGAATGTTACCTGGTGATATGGTGCTGCTAGTGATAGACAACACACCCAGAATGTGACCTGGTGATATGGTGCTGCTAGACAACATACCCAGAATGTTACCTGGTGATACGGTGCTGCTAGACAACATACTCAGAATGTTACCTGGTGATATGGTGCTGATAGACAACACACCCAGAATGTTACCTGGTGATATGGTGCTGATAGACAACATACCCAGAATGTTACCTGGTGATATGGTGCTGATAGACAACATACCCAGAATGTTACCTGGTGATATGGTGCTGCTAGACAACATACCCAGAATGTTACCTGGTGATATGGTGCTGATAGACAACACACCCAGAATGTTACCTGGTGATATGGTGCTGATAGACAACACACCCGGAATGTTACCTGGTGATATGGTGCTGATAGACAACATACCCAGAATGTTACCTTGTGATATGGTGCTGATAGACAACATACCCAGAATATTACCTGGTGATATGGTGCTGCTAGTGATGGACAACACACCCAGAATGTTACCTGGTGATATGGTGCTGATAGACAACATACCCAGAATGTTACCTGGTGATATGGTGCTGCTAGACAACATACTCAGAATGTTACCTGGTGATATGGTGCTGATAGACAACACACCCAGAATGTTACCTGGTGATATGGTGCTGATAGACAACATACCCAGAATGTTACCTGGTGATATGGTGCTGATAGACAACATACCCAGAATGTTACCTGGTGATATGGTGCTGCTAGACAACATACCCAGAATGTTACCTGGTGATATGGTGCTGATAGACAACACACCCAGAATGTTACCTGGTGATATGGTGCTGATAGACAACACACCCGGAATGTTACCTGGTGATATGGTGCTGATAGACAACATACCCAGAATGTTACCTTGTGATATGGTGCTGATAGACAACATACCCAGAATATTACCTGGTGATATGGTGCTGCTAGTGATGGACAACACACCCAGAATGTTACCTGGTGATATGGTGCTGATAGACAACATACCCAGAATATTACCTGGTGATATGGTGCTGCTAGTGATAGACAACATACTCAGAATGTTACCTGGTGATATGGTGCTGCTAGTGATAGACAACATACTCAGAATGTTACCTGATGATATGGTGCTGATAGACAACACACTCAGGATGTTACCTGGTGATATGGTGCTGATAGACAACATACCCAGAATGTTACCTTGTGATATGGTGCTGATAGACAACATACCCAGAATATTACCTGGTGATATGGTGCTGCTAGTGATGGACAACACACCCAGAATGTTACCTGGTGATATGGTGCTGATAGACAACACACACAGGATGTTACCTGGTGATATGGTGCTGATAGACAACACACCCGGAATGTTACCTTGTGTTATGGTGCTGATAGACAACATACCCAGAATGTTACCTGGTGATATGGTGCTGCTAGTGATAGACAACATACTCAGAATGTTACCTGATGATATGGTGCTGATAGACAACACACCCAGAATGTTACCTGGTGATATGGTGCTGATAGACAACACACCCGGAATGTTACCTGGTGATATGGTGCTGATAGACAACATACCCAGAATGTTACCTGGTGATATGGTGCTGCTAGACAACATACTCAGAATGTTACCTGGTGATATGGTGCTGCTAGTGATAGACAACACACCCAGAATGTTACCTGGTGATATGGTGCTGCTAGTGATAGACAACATTTAGAGACAGAATACAGACACCTGAGTTTACGTGCATCTGTCCGGCTGCCTGTCTGTCTTTCCGACCCATCTCCCTGTCCGCCTGTCTTTCCGCCTGTCTGTCCGCCCGTGTTCTGTATTTCCAGGAGAGATCCCTCCAGTCCCAGTCTCACCAGAGGAAGTGTTCTACCTTGGGCCAACTGGTCACTCCCCAGTGTCCAGCCATGCTACTGGTTGTCCAGGAGAGCCGTGGGGAAGATGGGCGGTATAGATTCACCTTCAAACTCTCAAAGGACAGAGGACTGGTGGTGATACAGGTGGACAACTCACATTCACCCCTTTGTCTGGAGGACAGGTACATTTTTATTTAATTTACCATTAATTTACCAGGTAAGTTGACTGAAAACACATTCTCGTTTACAACAACGACCTGGGGAATAGTTACAGGGGAGAGGAGGGGGGACGAATGAGCCAATTGTAAATACCCTGTATTATCCTGTACCGTACACTAACAGGTAAATATACTAAACAGGACACCGTAGAAGCCAACATAGCAATGGGATTGTACAGAGCAGGACACCTTAGATGCCAACATAGGGATGGATTGTACAGAGCAGGACACCATAGAAGCCAACATAGGGATGGATTGAACAGAGCAGGACACCGTAGAAGCAAACATAGGGATGGACTGTACAGAGCAGGACACCGTAGATGCCAACATAGGGATGGATTGTACAGAGCAGGACACCTTAGATGCCAACATAGGGATGGGATTGTACAGAGCAGGACACCTTAGATGCCAACATAGGGATGGGATTGTACAGAGCAGGACACCGTAGATGCCAACATAGGGATGGATTGTACAGAGCAGGACACCGTAGATGCCAACATAGGGATGGATTGTACAGAGCAGGACACTGTAGATGCCAACATAGGGATGGATTGTACAGAGCAGGACACCGTAGAAGCCAACATAGGGATGGATTGTACAGAGCAGGACACCGTAGATGCCAAAATAGGGATGGATTGTACAGAGCAGGACACCTTAGATGCCAACATAGGGATGGATTGTACAGAGCAGGACACCTTAGATGCCAACATAGGGATGGGATTGTACAGAGCAGGACACCGTAGATGCCAACATAGGGATGGATTGTACAGAGCAGGACACCGTAGATGCCAACATAGGGATGGATTGTACAGAGCAGGACACTGTAGATGCCAACATAGGGATGGATTGTACAGAGCAGGACACCGTAGAAGCCAAAATAGGGATGGATTGTACAGAGCAGGACACCGTAGATGCCAACATAGGGATGGACTGTATAGATCAGGACTCTTCAGCTCTGGTCCTGGAAGTGTTTTGGTCTCCAGGACCGGAGCTGAAGAGCCCCGGTATACAGTATTTGATACGCCAGGGTTAGAGTCAATGGGGTCAATTCCCTTTCAATTCTGTCAATACAAGAATTGAAGTGAAATTTCAATTCCAAATGAAATTGACCCCCAACCAACCCAGCTGTATCCCAAATCATGAAACACTTTTGTAATGTTGCAACTGAGCACCGCCATTATTGTAAAGACATGCACACTGTTTTGCTCTGTATTTAACAAGGCAGAGATCCACATCAGAGTTTCCAGTTTGGGAGCAGTGTTGGGAAGTGTTTGGCATCTCACATCTCATCTTCCTCCACTGCCTTACTTTCCCCTTCCTCCTCCCTGTAACTATGGAAACCCCTGACAGACAGGGCCCAAAACAGGAAACCAATGTAACGTAGAGCTGAACTATGGAATGTTTAAGCAGAGTGAAGGACAAGATAAAACAAGAATAACACGCGGTCATGCAATTAGTTAGGCTATTGTTTTATTACTAGGGTGACACACACACACACACACACACACCTCCTTTAGCTGTCTGACTGACGTCATGAGAAGCGGCTCTCTCACTTTGAACTGATTGCCCTGAGTAACTATGAGACAGGAGCCTGCAAGACAGTACAGAGACAACCACAGAGGCCCACAGAGAGACGCCGAGAGAAGTCTTTGAACATTACTGCATGTTTGGCCCGCTGAGCACAGCATTTTCTGCCAATTATCTTTTCACAGTCAGTGTAAAAATATAAAGCCTCACTTGTTCCCCCCCCCCTCCTTTTCATTTTTTTTAAACAGTCTATAAATAAAAGTTAACGAAAGGAATATTTCATGACCTGGGATTTATGCGTTTAAACTGATGTTTTTAATGTTTCATGACTCTTTAATTAGTTTTAATACCAAAGTCTTTTGATATTTCTTGTGCCATGTCTAATTACTATTGATGGGTAGGTGCAGGTTCTGCCTATACCTGTATTTAGAGTTTTGCCAGTTACCTGCAGTGAGAATGAGAGAACAGTGCCAGTTACAGAGGTGAGGGATTTGGATTGATTTGGCTATCAACTTAACTTCATGCTGGAAAGTGAGAGTAATCTAACCAGTCTCTCTTACCTGTTGTTTTACAGATGAAGTCGGAAGTTTACATACACCTTAGCCAAATACATTTAAACTCAGTTTTTCACAACTCCTGACATTTAATCCTTGTAAAAATTCCCTGTCTTAGGTCAGTTAGGATCACCACTTTATTTAGTAGAGAGAATTATTTATTTCAGCTTTTATTTTTTTCATCACATTCCCAGTAGGTCAGAAGTTTACATACACTCAATTAGTATTTGGTAGCATTGCCTTTAAATTGTTTAACTTGGGTCAAATGTTTCGGGTAGCCTTCCACAAGCTTCCCACAATAGGTTGGGTGAATTTTGGCCCATTCCGCCTGACATGGTGTAACTGAGTCAGGTTTGTAGGCCTCCTTGCTCGCACACGCTATTTCCCTTCTGCCCACACATTTTCTATAGTATTGAGGTCAGGGCTTTGTGATGGCCACTCCAATACCTTGACTTTGTTGTCCTTAAGCCATTTTGCCACAACTTTGGAAGTATGCTTGGGGTCATTGTCCATTTGGAAGACCCATTTGCGATCAAGCTTTAACCTCCTGACTGTTGTCTGAGATTTTGCTTCAATATATCCACATTTCCCTCCCTCATGATGCCATCTATTTTGTGAAGTGCACCAGTCCCTCCTGCAGCAAAGCACCCCCACAACATGATGCTGCCACCCCCGTGCTTCACGGTTGGGATGGTGTTCTTTGGTTTGCAAGCCTTCCTCTTTTTCCTCCAAACATAACGATGGTCATTAAGTACGATCTTTGTCCCCATGTGCAGTTGCAAACCGTGGTCTGGCTTTTTTATGGGGGTTTTGGAGCAGTGGCTTCTTCCTTTCTGTCAATATAGGACTTGTTTTACTGTGGATATAGATACTTTTGTACCAGTTTCCTCCAGCATCTTCACAAGGTCCTTTGCTGTTCTGGGATTGATTTGCACTTTTCGCACCAAAGTACGTTCATCTCTAGGAGACATAATGCGTGTCCTTCCTGAGCGGTATGATGGGTGGGTGGTCCCATGGTGTTTATACTTGTGTACTATTTTTTGTACAGATGAACGTGGTACCTTCAGGCATTTGGAAATTGCTCCCAAGGATGAACCAGATTTGTGGAGCTACAATTTTTCTTCTGAGGTTTTGGCTGATTTCTTTTGATTTTCCAATGATGTCAAGCAAAGAGGCACTGAGTTTGAAAGTAGGCTTTGAAATACATCCACAGGTACTGAAATGATGTCAAATAGCCTATAAGAAGCTTCTAAAGCTATGACATCATTTTCTGGAATATTCCAAGCTGTTTAAAGGCACATTCAACTTAGTGTATGTAAACTTCTGACCCACTGGAATTGTGTTACAGTGAATTATAAGTGAAATAATCTGTATAAACAATTGTTGGAAGAAATTACTTGTGTCATGCACAAAGTAGATGTCCTAACCAACTTGCCATAACTACAGTTTGTGAACAAAAGAATTGTGGAGTGGTTGAAAAACGAGTTTTAATGACTTCAACCTAAGTGTATGTAAACTTCCGACTTCAACTGTATCTTCTGACTAGAAACCTGTTCTGACAATGACTAAAGACCTGTCATGACTACAAACCTGTCCTATCCATGACTAGAAACCTCTCCTGACTATGACTAAAAACATGTCCCGACTAAAAACCTGTCCCTGCCATGACTAAAAACCAGTCCCGACCATGATAAAAACCTGTCATGACTTAAAACTCTCCTGACCATAACTAATAACATGTCAAGACAATGACTAAAAACCTGTCCATACCATTACTAGAAATCTGTCATGACTAAAAACCTGTCCCGACCATGACTAAAAACCTGTCATGACTAAAAACCTGTCCCGACCATGACTAAAAACCTGTCATGACTAAAAACCTGTCCCTGCCATGACTAAAAACCTGTCCCGACCATGACTAAAAACCTGTCCCGACCATGACTAAAAACCTGTCATGACTTAAAACTCTCCTGACCATAACTAATAACATGTCAAGACAATGACTAAAAACCTGTCCATACCATTACTAGAAATCTGTCATGACTAAAAACCTGTCCCGACCATGACTAAAAACCTGTCATGACTAAAAACCTGTCCCGACCATGACTAAAAACCTGTCATGACTAAAAACCTGTCCCTGCCATGACTAAAAACCTGTCCCGACCATGACTAAAAACCTGTCCCGACCATGACTAAAAACCTGTCCCGACCATGACTAAAAACCTGTCATGACTTAAAACTCTCCTGACCATAACTAATAACATGTCAAGACAATGACTAAAAACCTGTCCATACCATTACTAGAAATCTGTCCCAACCATGACTAAAAACCTGTCCCGACCATGACTAAAAACCTGTCCCGACCATGACTAAAAGACTGTCATGACTAAAAACATGTCCCGACCATGACTAAAAACCTGTCATGACTAAAAACCTGTCCCGACCATGACTAAAAACCTGTCATGACTAAAAACCTGTCCCGACCATGACTAAAAACCTGTCATGACTAAAACCTGTCCCGACCGTGACTAAAAACCTGTCATGACTAAAAACCTGTCCCGACCATGACTAAAAACCTGTCCCGACCATGACTAAAAACCTGTCATGACTAAAAACCTGTCCCGACCATGACTAAAAACATGTCTCGACCATAACTAAAAAACATGTCCCAACCATAACTAAAAAACTTTCTCGACCATGACTAAAATTACAATGTTTAGGCACTGCTGCTGACAGTGAAGGTGAGCCAGGTGCTCGTGGTTACAGGTTGTCATATCAGATAGTAAATTGCAATACTGTAATAAACTGGATGCAGAAGGAGTGTTTGTGTACCATCTGTGTATAAGGCCTAACCTGCATGTGTGCATCTCCTCTAGATTGGTGGAGGTAAACGGGGTACCAGTGGTGGACCACAGTGAACATGAGTTGAGCACCCTACTCCTCCTGGGACCCAGTGCTCAGATAGTGGTTCTGAGGAGACCTCCTCCTCCTGGGACCCAGTGCTCAGATAGTGGTTCTGAGGAGACCTCCTCCTCCTGGGACCCAGTGCTCAGATAGTGGTTCTGAGGAGACCTCCTCCTTCCAGCCTCAGACCCAGAAGACCCCCCTCCTGTTAGTCCCAACCACAAGTCCTCCTTCCAGAACCAGAAGACCCCTCCTGTTAGTCCCACCCCCAGCTCCTCATCCTCCCAAAAGACACCCTCCTGTTAGTCAAACCCCAAGCTCCTACTCCCTGGAGCAGCATCCACCACTGGACCACCCCATTGACCACCAGGCTGAATCCATCCACACCACCTCTGATTGTCCCCATCCCAGTAGAACCCCCTCCTAGCTCTCCTCTTCCCAGTCCTAGCAGACCCCCTCCTAGCTCTCCTCCTCCCAGTCCTAGCAGACCCCCTCCTAGCTCTCCTCCTCCCAGTCCTAGCAGACCCCCTCCTAGCTCTCCTCCTCCCAGTCCTAGCAGACCCCCTCCTAGCTCTCATCTCAGTCCCAGTCCTAGCAGACCCCCTCCTAGCTCTCATCTCAGTCCCAGTCCTAGCAGACCCCCTCCTAGCTCTCCTCCTCCCAGTCCTAGCAGACCCCCTCCTAGCTCTCCTCCTCCCAGTCCTAGCAGACCCCCTCCTAGCTCTCATCTCAGTCCCAGTACCAGTAGACCCCCTCCTAGCTCTCATCTCAGTCCCAGTCCCAGTAGACCCCCACCTAGCTCTCATCTCAGTCCCAGTCCCAGTAGACCCCCTCCTAGCTCTCCTCCTCCCAGTCCCCATCCCAGGAGACCCCTCCAGGCTCTCCTCCTCCAGGTCCCCATCCCAGTCGACCCCCCCCTAGCTCTCCTCCTCCCAGTCCCCCCACAGTGGAGCAGCAAGGGAAACATCCCACACTTGGAAATCCTATACAACAACAGGCGGATCCCATCTACCAGGAAATTGAGCCCATCCACTCTACATTGGCTGAGAAAAATGCAGCCACCAACACCACTACAACCATAATGCTGGACATTAGGAGACTGAGCCCATCCACTCTAACTAGGAGACTGAACCCATCATCCACTCTAACTAGGAGACTGAACCCATCATCCACTCTAACTAGGAGACTGACCCCATCCACTAACTAGGAGACTGACCCCATCCTCTAACTAGGAGACTGAACCCATCCACTCTAACTAGGAGACTGAACCCATCCACTCTAACTAGGAAACTGAACCCATCCACCCTAACTAGGAAACTGAACCCATCCACTCTACCTAGGAGACTGAACCTATCCACTCTACCTAGGAGACTGAACCCATCCACTCTACCTAGGAGACTGAACCCATCCACTCTAACTAGGAGACTGAACCCATCCACTCTAACTAGGAAACTGAGCCCATCCACTCTAACTAGGAAACTGAACCCATCCACTCTACCTAGGAGACTGAACCTATCGTCCACTCTACTTAGGAGACTGAACCCATCGTCCACTCTAACTAGGAGACTGAACCTATCATCCACTCTACCATAGGAGACTGAACCCATCATCCACTCTACCTAGGAGACTGAACCCATCATCCACTCTACCTAGGAGACTGAACCCATCATCCACTTTACCTAGGAGACTGAACCCATCCACTCTACCTAGGAGACTGAACCCATCCACTCTACCTAGGAGACTGAACCCATCCACTCTACCTTGGAGACTGAACCCATCCCTCCACACCCCACTCAGGGAACTGATGGAAGTGACAACATGTGTGTACAGTACTGTACACTGTAACCCTGTATAGCTTCATAGTAGTGTGTACTGTAACCTGTAACCCTGTACAGCTTTATAGTATTGTGTACTGTAACCTGTAACCTGTAACCCTGTACAGCTTCATAGTATTGTGTACTGTAACCTGTAACCTGTAACCCTGTACAGCTTCATAGTAGTGTGTACTGTAACCTGTAACCCTGTATAGCTTCATAGTAGTGTGTACTGTAACCTGTAACCCTGTGTATCTTCATAGTAGTGTGTACTGTAACCTGTAACCCTGTATAGCTTCATAGTAGTGTGTACTGTAACCTGTAACCCTGTACAGCTTCATTGTATTGTGTACTGTAACCCTGTATAGCTTCATAGTAGTGTGTACTGTAACCTGTAACCCTGTGTATCTTCATAGTAGTGTGTACTGTAACCTGTAACCCTGTGTACATTCATGGTAGTGTGTACTGTAACCTTCATAGCAGTGTGTACCTATATGATATGTGAGCACCTGAAGGGTTTTGTATTTCATTGAAAAAAAAAAAACTTTGTTCAACTTTGTGGATTGCAACAGCGTTATATCTTTCAATGTTGTGATTTGATGTACATCTCTGTTTTGTATCAGTGTTAATGTCATTTACAGTATTGCATGTCTTTCTGCACTTGTGCATCTCTCCCCTGGGCCGTCTCTCCCCTGGGGCGTCTCTCCCCTGGGGCGTCTCTCCCCTGGGGCGTCTCTCCCCTGGGGCGTCTCTCCCCTGGGGCGTCTCTCCACTGGGGCTTCGCTCCTAACTCACTCCAGTAGAAGTAGAGAGCTCTATGTTTCCACAATGAGAATGTTTGCTTTCGCATTCAAACAATATTTCAAAAATCCAAATTACACTACAAAAGTTGCTAGCATATCACCATTCCCTTACCGTTTAATGCAACATTGAAAAATCTGTTGATGTGCCCATGAGCAAGGCACTTAACCCTAATTTGCTTAAGGGGTGCAATACTCTATGGCATTTCAGATGGTTGTTAGGGGACCCTCTATGGCATTTCAGATGGTTGTTAGGGAACCCTCTATGGCATTTCAGATGGTTGTTAGGGGACCCTCTATGGCATTTCAGACGGTTGTTAGGGAACCCTCTATGGCATTTCAGACGGTTGTTAGGGAACCCTCTATGGCAATTCTAGCGGTCAGTTTTTTATGATTGGGTTTTGCTTTTCTTGTATTGTTGTGTATAAATAACACATATTTTAATGTGTATATGAATGTGTAGTTTAATGTGTTTACTGTATTTTGATGTGTATTGTGGTGCTATACAAGACTCATCTGTAAAATAAACCTTGTCTCAGCATTGACTCCCTGTCTAAATAAAGGTTAAATAAATAAAAAATGTAAGCCATTTATTTTTTCTGATACATTTTCATTGACCATTGAGTGGGGTGCGATGTTATTGTGCACATGAACATTTGCAAGACTCACATGTCACTGTGAACACGTATACTGTACATTGACATGATCAACTTGATATTAAACAAAATATTTATATATATTATGCATTTGTGTTTCATGTCATCTTTTCCCATTGAAAACCACATGGATATGACTCAGCATTGGCATAAAGGGGCAATCCGCAGTTTAAAGAACAATAAAGCAGTAACTCTGCCACCTTTTGAGGTAAATTGCAGATTTCCCTTTTAATGTCTTATCCATATAGTTCCATCAGATGGGTGGATCACGTAGAAACAAACCTATAAAAATTGCATTTCAAAACGAGAGAGAGAAAGAAGTTCGCTCAACCATGTCTGTCAGTTTAACATTCACAAATCAAAGTTTAAACTATAAGCCGTTTGTCCTGGTTTGACATCATATCCTCGTCCCAAATGCCACTCCATTCCCTATATAGTGCACTACTTGTGACCAGAGTCCTATTGGAATAGGGTTACATTTACAAAAGTGGTGCACTAGATAGGAAATAGAGTGGGATTTGGGACACAGACAATATCTGCAGTGTATTTGCCTTAAAAAAAAAACATTTGTTTCTCTGAAGTGGATATTTGTTACAGGCTTATAGAATGATATATTTTACAAGTGTCTTTTAATATGAAGATACAGTAAATTGATGGATTTTCCTTATAACAGTTAACATTAGGTTCAGCAGGATCGTGTTCAAAGTAGACACGAAACAGAAGAAAGGAGTCAGAAACTGAGTGAACCTCGTCCAGTTACATTTTGTTTTGTCTTAAAGAGTTATGTTGAAGATAAGCTTGTCATTTGAGTGTTTAAAAAAAAAATACCTCATTCAGTGTTGTACGTTTCGTCTTTAGAGTCTCTCTGTTTATTGGATGGGCCCCATTCACAACAAAGAGGCTTCCTATGGGAGAGAAAAATATATCAAGATGGAGAGAAAGAGAAAGATGGAGAAAGAGAGAGAGAGGTGGAGAGAGAGAGAGGTGATAGAGCGACAGAGAGGTGGAGAGAGAGAAAGAGAGGTGATAGAGAGACAAAGTGCGGTGGAGAAAGAGAGAGAGGTGATAGAGAGACAGAGAGGTGACGAGAGAGAAGTGATAGAGAGACAAAGAGAAGTGGAGAGAGAGAGAGAGAGGTGATAGAGAGAGGTGGAGAGAGAGAGAGAGCGAAAGAGAGAGAACGCAGCCTCAAATGCAGCCTCAAACGCAGCCCCATCACTTCACACAGGACCAACAGATCAATAGGCACCCCGCCCAGACCAGCGAGACATAGAGCAGACCTAACTCACTCTATTAAATTAATCAAAACAGGAACATTTTACATTTGGCTAGAAACTCAAAAGGAAATGATCTTAACAGAGAAAAATGAATCCCCATACTTTAAAGACACGCGTCTCCTTAATGTAACCATGTTGTCCGATTTCAAAAAGGCTTTATGGCGAAAGCATAAAGTTAGATTATGTTAGGACAGTTCCATCACAAGAAAAACCACACAGCCATTTTCCTAGCAAGGACAGGCATCACAAATACCAGAAATTCAGCTAAAATTATGCACTAACCTTTGACGATCTTTATCAGATGACACTCCTAGGACATCATGTTACACAATACATGCATTTTTTGTTCGATCAAGTTGATCTGTATATCCAAAAACAGCCTTTTACATTGGCGCATGATGTTCAGAAAATATTTTGCCTCCAATTCTGCCAGTGAATGAGCATAACAATTTACAAAAATACTCATCATAAACGTTGCTAAAATATTAAACTGTTATTCAAAGAATTATAGATGAACATCTCCTTTATGCAACCGCTGTGACAGATTTCAAAAAAGCTTCAAGGGGAAAGCACACTTTGCAATAATCTGAGTACTGAGCTCAGAAAAATACACCAGGCAATACAGATACCCGCCATTTTGGAGTCATCTAAAATATTAAATAGCATTAGAAATATTCACTTACCTTTGATGATCTTCATCAGAAGGCACGTCCAGGAATCCCAGGTCCACAATAAATGTTGTTTTGTTCGATAAAGTCCAAATAACTCCTTGTTGTTTCCGCGTTCAGTAAGCTACTCCAAGTGTAGGAAGCGCGGCCAAAATGTCACGACGAAAAGTTAAAAAAAGTAATATTTACATTCGTTCAAACATGTCAAACATTGTATAGCATCAATCTTTAGTGCCTTTTTAACTTAGAACTTCAATAATATTCCAACCGGATGATTCCAGTGTCTTGAAAAACGTTTTGGAACACAGCTAAGTCTCACGTGAATGCGCGCCAATGAACTCATGTGCTTTCCTGAGAAACAAGTTAAAAATGGGCACATATTTTTTCCAAAATTCTCAATACTGCCCCCTAGCCCAAACAGGTTAAGTCCCACCCTGTTCAACATATATATCAACGAATTGGCGAGGGACCTAGAACAGTCTGCAGCACCCGGCCTCACCCTACTAGAATCTGTAGCCAAATGTCAACTGTTTGCTGATGATCTGGTGCCTCATTTATAAAAACGTTAGATTTATACTTTAACCTCTATGGGGCCGGCGGGACGAATTCGTCCCACCTACGTAACAGCCAGTTGAATCCAGTGGCGCGATTTTTAAAACGTTTGAAATACTATTACTTCAATTTCTCAAACATATGACTATTTTACAGCTATTTAAAGACAAGACTCTCGTTAATCTAACCACACTGTCCGATTTCAAAAAGGCTTTACAACGAAAGCAAAACATTAGATTATGTCAGGAGAGTGCCCAGCCAGAAATAATCAGACACCCATTTTTCAAGCTAGCATATAATGTCACAAAAACCCAAACCACAGCTAAATGCAGCACTAACCTTTTATGATCTTCATCAGATGACACACCTAGGACATTATGTTATACAATACATGCATGTCTGTTCAATCAAGTTCATATTTATATAAAAAAACAGCTTTTTACATTAGCATGTGACGTTCAGAAAAAGCATACCCCCCGCAAACTTCCGGGGAATTTATTAACAATTTGCTAAATTACTCATGATAAACGTTCACAAAAAGCATAACAATTATTTTAAGAATTATAGATACATTACTCCTCTATGCACTCGATATGTCCGATTTTAAAATAGCTTTTCGGATGAAGCACATTTTGCAATATTCTAAGTACATAGCCCAGCCATCACGGGCTAGCTATTTAGACACCCCGCAAGTTTAGCCTTCACCAAAATCACATTTCCTATAAGAAAAATGGTCTTACCTTTCCTGTTCTTCGTCAGAATGCACTCCCAGGACTTCTACTTCAATAACAAATGTAGGTTTGGTCCCAAATAATCCATCGTTATATCCAAACAGCGGCGTTTTGTTCGTGCGTTCTAGACACTATCAGAATGCTAAATCACGGTCGTGCGCATGGCGCAGAACGTGACAAAAAATTCTAAATATTCCATTACCGTACTTCGAAGCATGTCAATCGCTGTTTAAAATCAATTTTTATGCAATTTATCTTGTAGAAAAGCGATAATATTCCGACCGGGAATCTGCAATTAGCTAAACAGCCGAAGGTAAATACTCCACGGGGTCGAATCGCGCACGTGCCTAATTCTATTGTCCTCTGATGCGACACTTGGAAAAGGGGATTCTGTGTTTCAGCCTGAGGCTGCCTCGTCATCGTTCAGGTTTTTCCCGGGTTCTGAGAGCATATTGGAGCCCTAGGAATTGTCACGTTACAGCTAAGATCCTGACTCTTCAATAAACAGAAGCAAGAACAACAACACCTTGTCAGACAGGGTACTTCCTGCATGAAACCTTCTCAGGTTTTTGCCTGCCATAGGAGTTCTGTTATACTCACAGACACCATTCAAACAGTTTTAGAAACTTTAGGGTGTTTTCTATCCAAACCTGAACAATAATATGCATATTCTAGCTTCTGAGTTGGTGTAGGAGGCAGTTAAAAATGGGCACATATTTTTTCCAAAATTCTCAATGCTGCCCCCTAGCCCGTAGAGGTTAATTTAAAAATGTTATTCGATTTTTTTCTATACTTGAACATAGTCGTAAGATTATTTTCGACGGTATGCTTACATTCAATTCATAAAAGTTACTGAGCATAAATTACCCTGCTTACGCAGCTTCTAAGAAGCCCATTTGTAACTTACTCACCTGTGATCTATAAATCTCAAATTAACTTAAAATTTATGGTAGCTGAACATGCCTTGCAATCAGTGATTTCCCTTATAGAATGCAAGCACAAATTAAGGTTTCGTCAGGAATAGCCATGGACCAAAAGAGAAAAGCTAACTTTTTGGAAGACGAGATCACGGTGATGGTAGAGGAGATTGAAGAGGCAACACATTATTCGATGGACCAAACAGGTATCTTGGGAGTGTGTTGCCGCTGCAGTGAACGAGGTGGGTCAGCAAGACAGAAACTGTGGCTGATGTGAATAAGAAATGGTCTGACCTTAAACTGCAAGGGGGAAAATAACATAACCAGCAGCACGCCGGAGCACAAATGGACTAGCGCATCGGGGCAATCATTGGGGAAGCACATACACTGGCACATGCTCCGACGGCAACAGTGAATGTTTAAAAAAAGGTGAGTTTCTTCTATTTTTCTTTTCTGCTTTCTTTTAATTTTTGATATGGTTTAATATCAACTTTTACATTAGCGGTAACATCGGAAATGGTGAAGTCAGGCGTGAGACCTCCATGACTGCATCACTGGATCACGGTAAGTAATTAAGAGAATGTGGAAGTTGGTTGTCAGTCACTTAATATACAAGACATGCACTGATTTATTTTATTATTTTATTCACATAGAAACAGGGAATCCCATCCACCAAGGGAAGCTGCATTGCAGCCCATGTGCGCCCCCCCCCCCGGTGATAAAGTGTGTGAGGCTCCCAAAAAAGCAGGTGCCAGGAGTGGGGAAAGGTTTGTCCACAGCTGTCGAGGGTCCGTCCACATCTGTGTCCGTGCGCCGGGATGGAGTCCGTGAGGCCCCGGTTCCCAAGTGTCGCAAACCCGCAGGTGCCAGGAGTGAAGGGGAATGTTTGGCCACAGTTGTCGAGGGTCCATCCACGTTTGGGTCCACGTCTACTGTTCGCATGTTGACCCCTCAGTCCTGCAAACCCAGAACGAGTTGAACACATTGGTTTGGCAGATTGTGACTGAACTCGGGAGAATACACAGGGTTTTGATTAATTTACATAATGCAATTGTTGAACGTTTTCCACAACATGAATAAAAAACCTATACTTTGTATATTGTCTGGCATTCTGTTTCTTACCACCAATCTCCGTACAAGCTGCCGCCTCCTTCTCACTGCACCATTGGGTGGTGGGTTAGGAGGCTCTTGGGAGTCCATTCTAATCTCTGCATCCATTTCAATACCATGCCTCAGGGTTATGTTGTGGAGCACACCACATGCCAGTATTATGCGTGTCAACTTTGATTGGGAAGGGAAAACATTGATTCTTAAACAGGCCAACATTTTATATTTAGGTTTGAAATTGCACACCGCAATGTTTTTGTCAAACAAACTTGCACTACTGATGGGCACTACAGTTACTGAGATGTCCCCTTGAAATCTGTTCAATGCTAGTGGAAACGACATGAATCAGCTGATTCCAGTCATTTACACTAGCATCGCTACAAAATGAACAAGCTTCAAGGGGACATCTCAGTAACCGTAGGGTCAAGTTAAAAAAAACTGTTTTCAGATATTTGGCCGGAACCTTTGGGTTCAATTTCAATAAAATGCTAAATATAGAATGTTGGTATATGTTGCTTTAAGTTGACCAATTTTAAAACAAAATGTAAGTTTTGTATTTTTATTAAATGAAGTTACCTTCTCTGGCTTGTAGAGGAGTTTTCCACCTAAAGCATCAAGGCAACACCACCTGCCCTTCAGCAGTCCGATGGTATGCTCCACAGCCAACCTTGATCTGCCGTGCACCAAATTGTAGCGCATTTCCTCTGCTGTTCGGGAGTCGGAATCCACGTTTTCAGTGGATAGCCTCAGTCACCTAATAGGGTAAAACTGTTGTGTTACATTATTTTGCACGGTTAATAAACTATTATACACTTAAACAAAAAAAAATAACTCACAGAGAAGCCACCTGCCTCCACTCTCACCAGCTTCTAGACGCAGGCCTACTCTGCTGTGGTGTGAATGAATGAGTTGTCCATAGACCCTGGCCACTTGGAGCATATGAGCATTGCAGATGATCTGAACATTCAATGAACCGAAATTCTTCCTGTTAACATATACATGTTAAGCTATAGACGGCGCGTGTAGGGCAATATGCGCACCTATGACACCTGGGAAATTAAATGAGTGGACAAATTTGGCTTTGATTGCGCGCCTGTTGTTGGGAAACTAATGTTTCTCGTGGGCAATACGTGTAGAATCGCCTCGATCACTTGTGGCAGGATGCGGCTGAATGATGGCTGTGATATACTCGACCTGTCACTCATTTCCCTCTGGAATGTCCCAGTAGCGAGGAATCCCAGAGAGGAAAGTACTTGGACAGATAAGGGTATGGCATGATTACAGCGTGTCAGATTTGTGGCCTGTTGCCACAAGTAAAAAGTGATACAACCCATAATTAAATACTACTCATATTTATTTATTTTTGTAGTTTAACTATTTCCACATTGTTTATGTAATGTTTACTGTTCATTTTTGTATTGTTTATTATCTATTTAACTTGCTTTGGCAATGTGAATATGTTTCCCATGCCAATAAAGCCCTTAAATTGAGAGTCGTAGAGAGAGCGAGGTAGTGAGAGAGAGAGAGAGAGAGAGAGGTAGTGTGAGAGAGAGAGAGAGATAAATAAAGAGGTGGAGAGAGAGAGAGAGCACGAGAGGTGGCATTGCTTTGGCAATGATAAAATATATTTCCCATGCCAATAAAGCCCTTAAAATGAAATTGAAATTGAGAGAGAGAGGTGGAGGGAGAGAGAGACAAAACTAGGTGTGTAGAGAGAGAAAGACAGGTAACATTGCCAAAGCAATACCAAAATATATTTCCCATGCCAATAAAGCCCTTAAATGAAATTGAAATTGAGAGAGAGAGGTGGAGGGAGAGAGAGACAAAAATAGGTGTGTAGAGAGAGAGAGAGAGAGAGGTAGAGAGAGAGAGAGACTTTTTTAGACTTTTTGTCTTTACTGAAACATTCTCATTTCATTTAAAACTCACCCCCCCCTAAAAATAAAACCAAAAATATATCCTGTACTGCATACATGTACCATACTCACCTTTCCAGCTACCACATGATACAAACCAACATCACAATACCCAAAACAATACCCACTCCTACAACCGTATATCCAAAACATCTTCCCCAGCTAGACAGACAGCCCCCCCAACACACCGTATCTCCTGAAACATCTCCACACTTTTTATCATTTTATAGAACTCAAACTCAACCCTAAGGCGCGCAGAGACCATCCCATTAAACAATAATAAAGGGTTTGTTATCCCCCCACCTTTGACCCTGTTCCTCCTTGTTAGCCAAATAGATAACTTTGCCTGAGCAAACAGAAAATTCAACAAAACACATTTGGCCTTCTCCTTGCTCGAATACCTGTATCCCATTATAAACATCCCAACAGTAAAACCCACCCCCAACCTCTCACACAGACATTCCAACAGAGACATTAATGACATTAACCTGGTGCACACAGAAAACACATGAATCACAGTTTCTTTCATTTTACAGAAAGGACACCCCTGCCCGACTCCTGGTTCAACCCGTGCCAACCAGCTGTTAGTGGCCAGGGCTCCATGTAGAACCCTCCACTGGAGGTCCCCTGACCTCTTTGGTACTGGGGATTTGTAGAGCCCCCTCCATCTAAAACCCACCATACTCTCTGCCCCACATACCCCCTGCCACTGATGTGCCCTCACTCCTGTTAGGCTCCTAATATTCCTAAACTTATGGCAGAGGTTGTAGAGGGCTTTACCTCCCAACCCCTCAAAATCTCCCAGGCTCGGAGTGTTAAAATCTAAAAAGTCCTCCACACCCCCTTGCAAGTCTCCAGTCTCTGCCGTCACCTGCAGTGGCGGAAAACTTGGTGGCCCCTCTCCCTTTGGCCGCTCAAACATCCCCCTTACCGGCTCAGATAGTGCCTCCTGGAACTCCTCCAGGAATCTCTCCAGCAGCCTAAGAGACGTTATTCCTGTTTGTTGTGCCAAGACTTCCGGGCTTTTCCACCCCTCCTCTACCAGCAGTCTCAGGTCACCCAGCCTTTGGACACCCCCTGCCATCAGTTGCCTCTGCAGGGTGGCCGACTGGACCGATCTCAAAGGAATGGCTGGGTTGTGGAAGATAGGCTCCTCCCACACCCACAGCCCAGGCTCCACACCCCCTTCTCGTGTGTGCCTTAGCAGCTGCCAGGCCCTCAGCATTGCAGAGTAAAAATCTGAGAGACCTGCTGTACTCAGCCTCTCCAGCTTCATGAGGAACAGCTGCCGGTCCAAACCTAATCCGCCAGCTCTCCTCAGCAGCTCGCATGCTGGTTCCCTCCAGCCAACATCAGTATGGTACAGCAGTCTCTGCACAGCCTTTATCCGGAAAGCAGCCATACTGCTCTCCAGTTCCACCAGGCCCTGTCCTCTTTCGTGGACGCTCATGTACAACACTGCCACCCTCAGCCAGTGATGGCCTACCAGAAGAAGTCCACCAGCTTGAGTTGCAGACCAGTGGGGGGGGGGAAGATCTGTGAAAGCCCCTCCCAGATCTTCCTGACCCACTTCTCTGAGCCCAGGTACACCCCCAACACTTTAAGCCCTTCACAACCCTACTGCAAACCCCCTGGAAGCAGAGGAGGAGCCCTATCCCCCATTGCCCCACATAACAGAGCTTTGCTTTTGCCCCAGTTTACCTTAGCTGATGAAGCTCCCTCGTACACCTTCAGACTAGTCTCTAGTGCCTGCATATCCTGACCATCCCTGACCATCACAGAAACGTCATCTGCATATGCTGACACTGCATATGCTATGCCTGTCACCCCATCCATGCCTGTCCAGCACACTCCCTGCAGTCTCCTGCGTAGCAGTCCTAAAAAAGGCTCAATGGCTAGTGTATATAACGGCCCTGATAGAGGGCATCCTTGTCTAATGCCCCGTCTCACCCAGACTGGCCTACTGAGCCCCCCTCCCACCTTAACCATACATGACACCCCAGCATACAACAGCTTCACACATATCAAAAAACTCTTCCCAAACCCAAACATCACATTAAACAGATACTCATGGTCCACTCTATCAAAAGCCTTTTCTTGATCTAAAGAGACCATTCCAAAGTTCACATTAGAACCTCTCGACAAGTCCAACATGTCCCTAATTAAGAACAAGTTGTTCGTGATTGAGCGTCCCGGTACACAATATGTTTGGTCCTTATGTACTATCGAGTCCAAATGGGAATTCAGTCTGTTAGAGAGGACCTTGGCAAATATCTTGTAGTCCGCACAGAGTAATGCCACAGGCCTCCAGTTCTTAAGTTCACACAAGTCCCTTTTTTTGGGCAGGAGAGTCAGAGCCGTCTGACGGCAGCTCATCGGCAACTCTCCTACCCCGATGCAGTCACGCAACACGCAAAAGAAGTCCTGTCCAATTATTCCCCAGAATTTTTTGATGGACTCCACTGGGAGTCCATCGACCCCCGGTGCACGACCGGGGAACATCTGGGTTATGGCCTCTGCCAGTTCATGGGACAACAGAGGAATGTCCATTTCATCCCTCTGTGCCAGACGGACCATAGGTAGTCCTGTGAACAATACCTGAGCACACAATGGACCACACACTTCTTCCCTATACAATTCAGTATAAAACTCCACAGTCCGCTCCCGCATCTCACCCACCACAGAGGTCACCCGCCCATCAGACAGCTGTAGACAATGCATACCCTTGGCTTCACTGCTCTGTCTTTCCAAACCAAAGAAGAAGGAGCTGGGAGCATCCATCTCCTTGAGCATGGAGAACCTAGCTCTTGCAAGTGCTCCCTTTGCTTTAACCTGGAAAAAACTGCCCAGGTCCCTACATAATTCAGCTAAATTAGCCGGGAGGCCTACATTGCCTTGCCCCACCATCTCTACCTCCATCTCGCTAATACACCGCTCTAGTCCCCCAATATTCTCCTTGCCTCTGAGGATGAGAGAGCTGTATGCTGTTGACAGAAAAGCCGAATTTGGACTTTCCCCACATCCCACCATTGGCTCAGAGACTCATACTCCTCTCTTCGCTGCCCCAACCTTTCCCAAAAGGTCTGGAAACCTGAGCAAAAAGTGGCATCTTGTAAGAGCTTTACATTGAACTTCCAATAAGATGCCTGCCGAGGCCCTGGTGAAATAGACAGCCGAGCCAAAGTTATGTGATGATCCGAAAATCCCACCGGGAGAATGGTAGCGCCCAACAGCCTATTGCTCCGATTTCTAGACATGTAAAACCGATCAAGTCGGGCTGCACTCACCCTAGCCCCAAAAACTTTCACCCTAGCCCCAAAAACTTTCACCCATGTATACTGTCTTGTGTTTGGATGTTTAGTTCTCCAAACATCCACTAGGTCGCACTGATTCATGATGTCCCTTAACACTCCCACTGAATGAGGCTCTTCCCCATTTCTGTCTTTTGTAAAATCCATTGTACAGTTCTAGTCCCCTCCGACCACCAGCATCTCCTCAGGCGCTACCTGTGAGAGTTCCTGTCTAAGACTCCCAAATAGAACCCCTCTTTCTCTCCCTGTATTAGGCGCATACACATTTATAAAGACAAAACCCATGTTGTTGATTTCTGCTTTAACAAGGAGCCTACCCCTACACACCTCCTTTGAGGAGCAAATTTTTACAGACAGACCTGGTGCAAAAAGGACTGCCACTCCTGCACTAAGATTTGTCCCATGGCTCAACACACTTGCCCCTTTCCACCAGAGCCCCCAATCGACTTCATTCAACACATCGCTATGTGTCTCCTGCAGAAACAACACCTGTACTTTTTTTTGTTTTACATATTCACCCAACACACTCCTCTTTCCCGCATCTCTGGCACCATTTATATTGAGTGAGCCTACCTGAAGAGTCTCTAAAAGAAGTGGGAGAAAAGCCAGCAGAGAAAAAGACCAATAGCAAAGCTCAAAAAGCCCCAATGTCAGAAAGAAAATATACATCTAAACAGTGTCTGAATGTAAACCTTTATGCACTGTTGTGACCCACTTCCTCAACCGTTTCCTGGGTGAGAGGACACCATGCCCCTCATTTTTCATAGCATGTTGTACTGATCTTACAAACTTTCTTGGATCAGAGAAAAAAGCTTCAAGATTAACTTTTTTCCCCTTGGTCTCATTCAGGAACCTTGTCAGTTCTCTCAACGTGTACTTAGACCCTTCTGCTTGACTGGCTGTCAGCTCCGGGCCTATTGAAGAGGAGTCTGAAAAAAATAACTCCTCATCCTCTTCCTCAGACTCACTTTCCTCCTCATCTTTATCTCCCACCCTGAACACCTGCTCTTCCTCTCTGGTCAGGGCATCCCCACAGCAAAAGGCAAAGTTGCCATTGTGCCTTTAACCACACCCTTTTTCCTTTTCCGCTTGACACCTTCCTCCTTCCCCTCTGGTCTCTTACACTTCCCCACTATACTCTCCTCATCCACTAGCATAACTTGACTAGACCTAGCATCCTCTACACCACCCTCCATAGCATGACTAGGCCCAGCCTCATCTACCCCACCATCCCTGGCATGACTAGGCCCAGCCTCTGCTGTCTGCATCTCATTACCCCCTGTACTTTGACCTCGATTTCCCCCGCTGGCGCTTGTACCCTCACCTTGTCTACGGCCTTTATGTGGGCATGCAAAGCTCTTATGCCCCAAATCCCCACACTCAAAACACCGTAGACTGTCTGTGCTGGCAAACCATTCATAGAGCCCCTCCCCATGCCTCACTTTAAAATGCATATTTAGCTGTTGCTCATTGTTGTTCAGAAACATAAACACTTGCCTCCGGAACGAAACAACGTGCTTAACGGCATCTGCCTGAAAACCTGCCGACAGTACACGAAAACCGCTAGCAAACTTATCAAAACGACTCAGCTCTTTCCTGATTTGATCCTTCGTAATAAACGGAGGCAAATTTGCAACAACTACTCTTGTCGAAGGGGTAGAGAAAAACTGGCACCAACACATCCCTTACAAATATTCCGCTTGCAATTAGCCTACCAACCAAATTTTTCTCTTTTCATGAACACCACCACAGCTTTGTTCATTCTGGAAGCAGAATGTATAAATTCAGCTCCTACCTGTTCACCGACCGCGAGCGGAACCTCCTCCACCTTAACTCCATTCTCAGGAACACACCTGAATCCATGCCGTATCGACAGCGTCTCCTCCGCGCTAGGCTGAGAAGCCATCGCGCACACCACACCTTGCAAACCCCAGGAAACTAACTCTGTCCTCTTCCACCCTAACTTTGAAAAAAAAGACAGACAGACACAGAGACAGACAGACAGACACAGACAGACACAGAGACAGACAGACAGACACAGAGACACAGAGACAGAGAGTCAGACACACAGACACAGAGACAGAGAGACACAGACAGAGAGACAGAGAGAGAGACAGACACAGAGAGAGACACAGACACAGAGAGAGACACAGACACAGAGAGAGACACAGACACAGAGAGAGACACAGACACAGAGAGAGACATCCCTAGACCATCTAGGTTTTCCAACAACAACCTTGAGGAGGGAATGTGTCATGGCTGTCTTTACAGAAAGACATTAACATCGGAGAAACTGAGTCTAACTCTCACCCATAAACGCTGCCGTTACTGCTGGCAGGACTAGAAAGACATCCTGGGATTGCCACATAACAACCCTGCAACAAGCCCACTCCACCCCACAACCCTCAAGCCTTTATTCTCATCCACATAGAACAGCAATGACTGTAGTCATACATTGAAAGAGTAGCAGTGAAACCAGGGGAGTGAGTGAGTGTGTGTGTGAGTGAGTGAGAGCTCTAACTCCTATATCTGTTAGGTGAAAAATCGCAGTGTGCAATCACAGCAGCAAGATGTGTGACCTGCTACCATAAGAAAAGGTCAACCATTGAGTCAGAGTATAAAACTGAGTAGTATAAGAGACTGGTAGCAGAAGTTCACTTTTTCAAAATGTTGTGTTACAAAAAGGGATTACATTTGATTTAACTGTCATTTTTTGTCAGCGATTTACACAAAATAATCTGTGATGTGGAAGAAACATTGTAATATTTCTAAAAATATATCTGAAAAAGATATGCACTATCGTTCAAAAGTTTGGGGTCACTTAGAAATGTCCTTGTTTAAAAAAAAAAGTCTTAAAATGACATTAAATTGATCAGAAATACAGTGTAGACATTGTTAATGTTGTTATTGACTATTGTAGCTGGAAATGGCAGATTTTTTTATGGAATAGCTACATAGGCATACAGAGGCCCCTCCCCACCTCCCCTCTTCCCATCTTCCACCTCCCCACCTCCCACCCTCCTCATACCATCCATCCCTCCCCCTGACATAAGCAAGGTTTAAGCCTAGATCTCCTGCCTTCCAGGTTGATCTCTCTTCTGTCTCACCCTCACCCCCTCCACCCCCCCTCCACTTCATGACATTAAAGAGGTCCTGGCATGTGTTTGAAGTGGTAGAGAGGTTTCCTGGCCTGATCCACCACAGCCCAATAAAATCCAGCACAGGTCTCTTAACCACCAAAGGGATTCCTTTCTGTCCGCAGAATACATGCTAAAAAAACACGCTTGGCCTTTATCCTGATATTAAAAAGGAATACACTGTGGAAACTGGCAGATTTTGAAACACCCTCTCTAGCCCCTGGCTAATCTCCATTCTTAAATACTCACCTATCTACTCTGGGATTGAATGTTTGTTCCTGTCCCATGTGATATTTGGCTTTCTTTGAGTTTCTACACCCTATCCTAATGCTGTTAATTTAAATATCCTGCTGCTGTTAAATATCCTGGTGCTGTTAAATATCCTGGTGCTGGTAAATATCCTGGTGCTGTTAAATATCCTGGTGCTGGTAAATATCCTGCTGCTGTTAAATATCCTCATGCTGTTAAATGTCCTGGTGCTGTTAAAAACCCTGCTTCTTCCTCTCAGTAGAATGTAATAGACTAGAGATATTCAACTCTGACCCTACGATGTCTGGACTAGTGGTGGTTTTCTGTTCTACCTAATCGTTAAATGCACCACCTGGTCTCCCAGGTCTAAATCAGTTCCTGTTTAGCGGAGAAGAATGAAACAAATCAATGAAACAACCTTCAAAGTCTAGATCTGAATTTGAAGGGGTAACAGTAAGGTAGAAGGGGTACATTATGGTGGAGTGGGTTACAGTATGGTGTGGGTTACAGTATGGTGTGGGTTACAGTATGGTAGAGTGGGTTACAGTATGGTGGAGGGGGTTACAAAATGGTGGAGGAGGTTACAGTATGGTGGAGGGGGTTACAGTATGGAGAGGGGGTTACAGTATGGAGAGGGGGTTACAGTATGGAGAGGGGGTTATAGTAAGGTAGAGGGGGTTAAAGTATGGCAGAGGGGGTTACCGTATGGAAGAGGGGTTACAGAATGGCGGAGGGGGTTACAGAATGGCGGAGGGGGTTACAGTATGGCAGAGGGGTTACAGTATGGTAGAGGGGGTTATAGTATGGTAGAGGGGGTTACAGTATGGTAGAGGGGGTTACAGTATGGTAGAGGGGGTTACAGTATGGTAGAAGGGGGTTACAGTATGGTAGAAGGGGGTTACAGTATGGTAGAAGGGGGTTACAGTATGGTAGAGAGGGTTACAGTATGGTAGAGGGGGTTACAGGGTTATATAATGTTAGAGAGGGTTACAGTATGGTAGAGAGGGTTATAGTATGGTAGAGGGGGTTATAGTATGGTAAAGGATGTTATAGTAAGGTAGAGGGGGTTATAGTATGGTAGAGGGATTAGAGGGGATTACAGTATGATGGAGGGGGTTACATTATGGTAGAGGGAGTTATAGTATGGTAGAAGGGGGTTATAGTATGGTAGAAGGGGGTTACAGTATGGTAGAGAGGGTTACAGTATGGTAGAGGGGGTTACAGGGTTATAGAATGGTAGAGAGGGTTACAGTATGGTAGAGGGGGTTATAGTATGGTAGAGGGGGTTACAGAGTTATAGTATGGTAGAGGGGGGTTATAGTATGGTAGAGAGGGTTATAGTATGGTAGAGGGGGTTACAGGGTTATAGAATGGTAGAGAGGGTTACAGTATGGCAGAGGGGGTTATAGTATGGTAGAAGGATTATAGTATGGTATAGGGGGTTATAGTATGGTAGATGGGGTAGAGGGGATTAACGTATGGTGGAGGGGGTTACAGTATGGTAGAGGGAGTTATAGTATGGTAGAGGGGGTTATAGTATGGTAGAAAGCGGTTACAGTATGGTAGAGGGGGTTACAGTATGGTAGAAGGAGTTAAAGTATGGCAGAAGGGGGTTATAGTATGTTAGAAGGGGGTTATAGTATGGTAGAAGGGGGTTACAGTATGGTAGAGAGGGTTACAGTATGGTGGAGGGGGTTATATAGTATGGTAGAGGGGGTTATAGTATGGTAAAGCATGTTATAGTAAGGTAGAGGGGGTTGTAGTAGAGGGAGTTATAGTATGGTAGAGGGGGTTATGGTATGGTAGAGGGATTAGAGGGGATTACAGTATGGTGGAGGGTGTTAAAGTATGGTAGAGGGGGTTATAGTATGGTGGAGGTTGTAGTATGGTAGAGGGGGTTATGGGATGGTAGAAGGGTTTTTTGTATGGTAGAGGGGGTTATAGAATGGTAGATGGGGTAGAGGGGATTAAAGTATGGTGGAGGGGGTTACAGTATGGTAGAGGGAGTTATAGTATGGTAGAGGGGGTTATAGTATGGTAGAAAGTGGTTACAGTATGGTAGAGATGGTTACAGTATGGTAGAAGGGGTTGCAGGGTTATAGTTTGGTAGAGGGGGTTATAGTATGGTAGAGGGGGTTATAGTATGGAAGAGGGGGTTATAGTATGGTAGAGGAGGTAGAGGGGATTAAAGTACGATGGAGGGGGTTACAGTATGGTAGAGGGAGTTATAGTAAGGTAGAGGGGGTTATAGTATGGTAGAAGGGGATTACAGTATGGTAGAGATGGTTACAGTATGATAGAGGGGGTTACAGGGTTATAGAATGGTGGAGAGGGTTACAGTATGGTAGAGGGGGTTATATTATGGTAGAGGGGGTTACAGGGTTATAGTATGGTAGAGGGGGTTATAGTACGGTAGAGAGTGTTATAGTATGGTAGAGGGGGTTACAGTATGGTAAAGTATGTTATAGTAAGGTAGAGGGGGTTGCAGTAGAAGGGGTTATAGTATGGTAGAGGGATTAGAGGGGATTACAGTATGGTGGAGGGGGTTAAAGTATGGTAGAGGGGGTTATAGTATGGTGGAGGTTATAGTATGGTGGAGGTTATAGTATGGTAGAAGGGGTTATAGTATGGTAGAGGGAGTTATAGTATGGTAGAAAGGGATTATAGTATGGTAGAAAGGGGTTACAGTATGGTAGAGAGGGTTACAGTATGGTAGAAGGGGTTGCAGGGTTATAGTATGGTAGAGGGGGTTATAGTATGGTAGAGTGTTATAGTATGGTAGAGGGGGTTAAATGTATGGTAGAGGGGGTTAAAGGTATAGTAGTGGAGGAATTAGTATGTTAAATGGGGTTATAGTATGGATGACGGGGTTATAGTATGGTAGAGGGGGTTAAATGTATGGTAGAGGGGGTTAAAGGTATAGTAGTGGAGGAATTAGTATGTTAAATGGGGTTATAGTATGGTAGAGGGGGTTATAGTATGGTAGAGGTTATAGTATGGTGGAGGTTATAGTATGGTAGATGGGGTTATAGTATGGTAGAAGGGGATATAGTATGGTAGAGGGAGTTATAGTATGGTAGAAAGGGGTTACAGTATGGTAGAGAGGGTTACAGTATGGTAGAAGGGGTTGCAGGGTTATAGTATGGTAGAGGGGGTTATAGTATGGTAGAGTGTTATAGTATGGTAGAGGGGGTTAAATGTATGGTAGAGGGGTTAAAGGTATAGTAGTGGAGGAATTAGTATGTTAAATGGGGTTATAGTATGGATGACGGGGTTATAGTATGGTAGAGGGGGTTATAGTATGGTAAAGGGGGTAGTGGGGATCACAGTATGGCCCCGGAGGTTACAGTAAGGCAGAGGGGGTTATAGTATGGTAGAAGGGGTTATAGTATGGCAGAGGGGGTTACAGTATGGTAGAGGAGGTTATAGTATGGTAGAGGGGGTTATAGTATGGTAGAGGTGGTTATAGTACGGTAGAGGGGGTTATAGTATGGTAGAGGTTATAGTATGGTGGAGGTTATAGTATGGTAGATGGGGTTATAGTATGGTAGAAGGGGATATAGTATGGTAGAGGGAGTTATAGTATGGTAGAAAGGGGTTACAGTATGGTAGAGAGGGTTACAGTATGGTAGAAGGGGTTGCAGGGTTATAGTATGGTAGAGGGGGTTATAGTATGGTAGAGTGTTATAGTATGGCAGAGGGGGTTAAAGGTATGGTAGAGGGGGAATTAGTATGTTATATGGGGTTATAGTATGGATGAGGGGGTTATAGTATGGTAGAGGGGGTTATTGTATGGTAAAAGGGGTAGTGGGGATCACAGTATGGCCCCGGGGGTTACCATATGGCAGAGGGGGTTACAGTATGGTAGAAGGGGGTTACAGTATGGTAGAGATGGTTACAGTATGGTAGAGGAGGTTATAGTATGGTAGAGGGGTTATAGTATGGTAGAGGTGGTTATAGTACGGTAGAGGGGGTTATAGTATGGCAGAGGGGTTTATAGAATGGCAGAGGGGGTTATAGAATGGCAGAGGGGGTTATAGTATGGCAGAGGGTGTTATAGCATGGCAGAGGGGGTTATAGTATGGCAGAGGTTGGTTATAGTATGTCAGAGGGGGTTATAGTATGTCAGAGGGGGTTATAGTATGGCAGAGGGGGTTATAGTATGGCAGAGGGGGTTATAGTATGTTAGAAGGGGTTATAGTATGGAATAGGGGTATATAGTATGGTAGAGGGGTTTATAGTATGGTAGAGGGGCTTACAGGGTTATAGTATGGTAGAGGGGGTTATAGTATGGTAAACAATGTTATAGTATGGTAAAGAGGGTTGCAGTAAAGTAGAGGGAGTTATAGTATGGTAGAGGGGGTTATAGTATGGTAGTGGGATTAGAGGGGATTACATTATGGTGGAGGGGGTCAAAGTATGGTCGAGGGGGATATAGTATGGTGGAGGAGGTTATAGTATGGTAGAGGGGGTTATATTATGGAAGAGGGGCTAGAGGGAGTTAAAGTATTGTGAAGGGGGTTACAGTATGGTAGAGAGGGTTACAGTGTGGTAGAGGGGGTTACAGGGTTATAGAATGGGAGAGAGGGTTACAGTATGGTAGAGGGTGTTATAGTATGGTAGAGGGGCTTACAGGGTTATAGTATGGTAGAGGGGGTTATAGTATGGTAGAGAGGGTTATAGTATGGTAGAGAGGGTTATAGTATGGTAAAGGGGGTTATAGTATGGTAGAGGGGGTTATAGTATGGAAGAGGGGGTAGAGGGAATTAAAGTATGGTGGAGGGGGTTACAGTATGGTAGAGGGAGTTACAGTATGGTATAGGGAGTTATAGTATGGTGGAAGGGGTTATAGTATCGTAGAAGGGGGTTACAGTATGGTAGAGAGGTTTGCAGTATGGTAGAAGGGGTTGCAGGGTTATAGTATGGTAGAGGTGGTTATAGTCTGGTAGATAGGGTTATAGTATGGTGGATGCGGTTAAAGGTATGGTAGAGGGGGTTATTGTATGGTAGAGGGGGTTATAGTATGGTCAAGGGGGTTATAGTATGGAAGAGAGGGTTATAATATGGTAGAGGGGGTAGTGGGGATTATAGTATGGTGGAGGGGGTTACAGTATGGCAGAGGGGGTTATAGTATGTTTGAAGGGGGTTACAGTATGGTAGAGATGGTTACAGTATGGTAGAAGGGGTTATAGTATGGTGGAGAGGGTTACAACATGGTAGAGGGGGTTATAATATGGTAGAGAGTGTTATAGTATGGTAGAGGGGGTTATAGTATGGTAGAGAGTGTTATAGTATGGTAGAGGGGGTTATAGTATGGTAAAGGATGTTATAGTAAGGTAGAGGGGGTTGCAGTAGAGAAGGTTATAGTATGGTAGAGGGATTAGAAGGGATTACAGTATGGTGGAGGGGGTTAAAGTATGGTAGAGGGGGTTATAGTATGGTGGAGGTTATAGTATGGTGGAGGTTATAGTATGGTAGAGGGAGTTATAGTATGGTAGAGGGGGTTATAGTATGGTAGAGGGATTAGAGGGGATCACAGTATGGTGGAGGGGGTCAAAGTATGGTCGAGGGGGATATAGTTTGGTGTAGGAGGTTATAGTATGGAAGAGGGGCTAGAGGGAGTTAAAGTATTGTGGAGGGGGTTACAGTATGGTAGAGAGGGTTACAGTGTGGTAGAGGGGGCTACAGGGTTATAGAATGGGAGAGAGGGTTACAGTATGGTAGAGGGTGTTATAGTATGGTAGAGGGGCTTACAGGGTTATAGTATGGTAGAGGGGGTTATAGTATGGTAGAGAGGGTTATAGTATGGTAGAGAGGGTTATAGTATGGTAAAGGGGGTTATAGTATGGTAGAGGGGGTTATAGTATGGAAGAGGGGGTAGAGGGAATTAAATTATGGTGGAGGGGGTTACAGTATGGTAGAGGGAGTTACAGTATGGTAGAGGGAGTTATAGTATGTTGGAAGGGGTTATAGTATTGTAGAAGGGGGTTACAGTATGGTAGAGAGGTTTGCAGTATGGTAGAAGGGGTTGCAGGGTTATAGTATGGTAGAGGTGGTTATAGTATGGTAGAGAGTGTTATAGTATGGTGGATTTGGTTAAAGGTATGGTAGAGGGGGTTAATTGTATGGTAGAGGGGGTTATAGTATGGTCAAGGGGGTTATAGTATGGAAGAGAGGGTTATAGTATGGTAGAGGGGGTAGTGGGGATTATAGTATGGTGGAGGGGGTTACAGTATGGCAGAGGGGGTTATAGTATGTTTGAAGAGGGTTACAGTATGGTAGAGATGGTTACAGTATGGTAGAAGGGGTTATAGTATGGTGGAGAGGGTTACAACATGGTAGAGGGGGTTATAATATGGTAGAGGGTGTTATAGTATGGTAGAGGGGGTAATAGTATGGTAGAGGGGTTATAGTATGGTAGAGGGGGTTGTAGTATGGTAGAGGGAGTTGTAATATGGTAGAGGGGGTTGTAGTATGGTAGAGGGGGTTGTAGTATCGTAGAGGGAGTTGTAGTATGGTAGAGGGGGTTACAGTATGGTAGAGGGGGTAACAGTATGGTAGAGGGGGTTATAATATCGTAGAGGGGGTAGAGGGGATTAAAGTATGTATGATGGGGTTACAGTATGGCATAGGGAGTTATAGTATGGTAGAAGGAGGTTACAGTATGGTAGAGAGGTTTACAGTATGGTACAGGGGGTTT
Organism: Salmo trutta; assembly: GCF_901001165.1. Lineage (NCBI taxonomy): Eukaryota > Metazoa > Chordata > Actinopteri > Salmoniformes > Salmonidae > Salmo > Salmo trutta. The sequence goes on from NC_042958.1 coordinate 42,876,383, forward strand.
CAGGGTTATAGTATGGTAGAGAGGGTTACA